>NC_053124.1:29211517-29241517 GCF_010015445.1 Perca fluviatilis
AAACACAACAGCACAATTCAATACCATTAATGTAAGTATTATTATTTTTGTGTCAAAAATATTTCTTACTTCTGTTCCTCATCAAGAATGAACTTTTAATGTAAAATCTCTTCAGGCTATATGTTTTATCATTTTGACAATGTTGCTGTGTGGGTTCCTAAAAACTTAGAAAAATGCGCGGTCATGATTTTGATGCGTGGATTTTCCCCCAGTGAGCTGGCCTTAGCTGTTTTCAATATGCTTCACAATGATTGGCTCTTTCACAGGTGTGAGGCTAATAACGTCCAATCAGATCCAAGCAGGTGCGAAGCGCGGACATTACGACCTGACATGTTGCTCTGACGGTCGCCCATGCTGACACCAGGCCATGCTTCTGGATTTGGACAACTTTTTTAAGAAGGAAATGTGACGGTGCTGCTCCAAACTCAGTTATCCTGTTTGCTGTCGGACCGGAACCACTCTGTCTGAGGACGGACCATCACGCCCGGATGTAAGCTAAGTTTCTGCTGCTATGCTGATTGTGCTTTCTTTCATTGCTAGTGGCATTGCATGTTTTTGGCTCAGTACAGGCCGTGTTAGCTAGCTTGGCAGTGTCACTTAGCTACGAGGCTGCTTTGTTGTTGGGTTATTTCTCGGTTCGTGCTTTTTCAGATTTATAATGATGAATGAATGAATTATTATTGGCGTTCTTATAGCTTCTGCGTGCTTGCAGGTGTTGTTGCTGCTAGCTTCCCAGTTTGCTGAATCTCTGTTTATTCATTTGCTGCGCGTGCATCTGCATTCAAATGAAGGAAATTGAGCTGTGCAGCTAATTTCTTGATGTCCACAGTTATAGTCCTACATTTGAATAGTTGACTATAAGGGCTGAACTGGCTTTGGATGTTTTTGGGGTTTATATTACCTCATCATGCAAGCTGTTTTCATCAGAATTTACTTACATTTGGTCTGTGCAATATTCAATGTTTTTTAGGGGAATGTGCAATATAGGCCTATTGGAGTACTGTAGGCCTATGGTACCATGCAATATTCTTGGTGTGTATGTTCTGTGTATATGGATGTGTGTGTGTGTGCGTTGCTGAATATTAACTGTAGTTAGTTTGTACATGGATATATTGTGTGTGTGTGTGTGTGTGTGTGTGTGTGTGTGTGTGTGTGTGTGTGTGTGTGTGTGTGTGTGTGCGTGCGATAATAAAGGCTTGTCTTATGTTTGTTGATTCATGATAGAATCTATAGCTCAACTCCTGCTTATTACTTCTTTGCTTTTATTGTATTTATGGGAGGGGAAGCCTGGCTTGTATGAGAGCAACATGTGTTCGTGTTTATAGTCTAGGTACATTTAAACTGTTTATTATTTCCAATGTGTATCAAGATACTTTTAGTATTTTGCCTACTTACTGTATCACTGTTTCTTGGCTGAACCTGATGCGGTATTTTCTATTCATGACTTAAACTAGAACTATAACTATAACTATATATATATACACGTTCATGTATCCTCAATGAATCCTCTTTCCTGCATGGATATTATGCTACAATATATTGATTTTAATTTTGGACAATAATAAGATATTTGCTCATATCACAAAGTTTGCCACACAAGGATTTTCATTTAACACAATCGGTTACGTTTATAGTAGTCTATATCCTTGACGTTGCACTTCCGGGATTGTTCCGTTGCCGACGGAAATTCAGCCTTGGGCTTCCTTTTGTGTTGGCGTTCTAACCTGCGGTGGATTTGTGAGGACTATGGTTAACTGCTCCTCAGATCTCTGCAGGGGAAATCCAGACAGCTAGCTAGACTATCTGTCCAATCAGAGTTTTCTGTCGCACGACTAAAATAACATTTAAACGTACACGTTCCACCAAAACAAGTTCCTACCCACACAATTTTGCAGAGGCGCCGTTGCTCAGTGTGGTGCTTAGCGCCGCCCATGACGATTGTGATTGGTTTAAAGAAATGCCGATAAACCAGAGCACGTTTTTCCTCCCATCTAGGTATGCTGTGTAGACTAGCCAGACCCTCCTCCGCTGCGCTGTGGAGGAAGGTCTGGCAAAGCGAGACTACATTTATATCAACTTACAAAAAGCAACTAAAATATGATTTCACAATTTTATTACTAAGCTCTGTCAGACCTATCAAAAAATAAAATGTTTAATAAAATCACCATAGTCCCTAAATGTATGTAGAAATTGGATTCAAATCGAAAAAAAAGAATTCTGGCGGAGGACCCCCAGACACCCTATTTTGTCTCCCCCGACCCCACCCCCTTTTCAAACCAAATTACACCTCTGTGTGTGTGTGTGTGTGTGTGTGTGTGTGTGTGTGAGACACGATGAAGCGGGCAGTGAAATGTCAACCGCAGCATACTGATGAGAGAATCAGGCTGTCTGATCTAATTGTCTCCAGGCTGCTGCTGCTAACGTGGACTCGATTAGAGAGAAATGCATTGTGGGACCTCGATCACGGCGACTTCACTGCGAGGTTTTCACACCGATATCTGGCTTATGAAAGAAAAATAAAGTCAAATGCAGAGGCAGTTTTACAGCTTTGCATTCACTGTGCTGGTAAAACATTGTTTCTGTGTCACAGAAGGAGGGAAACCGAATTTAGACTCTTCCCAGCTGCAGTCTGACTCCGGGGATTGTCAGCGTCTTAAAATTACAAATGGGCGATTCATTTTTATTTTCAAACGCCGAGCTGGCCTGACATCCTGAACGTTTAAACAGTGCCTCACAAACTGCTCTGTCTCTGAGCCATGACTTCATTCAGTTATTGAGCTGGTTCTCCACTTAACTCTGGATTTAGCAGCTCAGTGGAAAGTGTGCTCATGAACAACACATGAATCCGATCCAGAGGAGAGGGGTGGGTGGGGGGGGTTTAACCCCAAATATGATGAAACGTTTGATCCCTGTGGAGAAGATAAGTTGTTGCAGCAGCAGAAATAATGTTTCAATAAAAGATACAGTGTCCAGACGCAGCAGAACAAATCAATAAGCAATAAGAGAAGATAAAATAATGGAAAATGAAAATTACATTAACAGTGGGAGCTAATGTATACTGCTGATATGTTGGGTAAAAGAAAAAAAGCTTGTTGTAATGATATGGGGAACAGTGATAATTATAACCATTTAAAGTCACGCTGTTTTCTTCTGCAGATTGTATGAATGCATAAATAACCATTCTTGAGTTAAGTGACAAAAACATTCATATCTGAGCTCTGCAGCCCAAAGAAACACGTGGTGACTGTTTCAATACAACATCATTTTGTAGAATGAAACTCAACAAGATGAAACATTTCACGAATATAAAAGAACAAAGCCTCTTTTTTTTCTTTTTTTTTTTTTAAGTGATAGGCTAAGCCTTTTTTATTAAATGAAACTGACGATGTGATTCAGAGCTTATACTGGACCAGTACTAGAGATGGGCAGTATATCGATATTATATCGATAATCGTGACATGAGACTAGATATCGTCTTAGATTTTGAATATCGTAATATGGCATAAGTGTTGTCTTTTCCTGGTTTTAAAGGCTGCATTACAGTAAAGTGATGTCATTATCCAAACTTACCAGGACTGTTATAACTTAGTCATTATATCCACATTACTGATGATTATTTATCAAAAATCTCATTGTGTAAATATTTGGTGAAAGCACCAATAGTCAACACTACAATATCGTTGCGGTATCGATATCGAGGTATTTGGTCAAAAATATCGTGATATTTGATTTTCTCCATACCGCCCAGCCCTAACCAGTACCCACTAATATACAGAGTAGTACTGGCACATTCGATGTCTGTCCGGCTGAGTAGTAGCACGTTAGTCAGTGCCCAATTGCGTCACCCTTTTCAAATCTGGTTACTTGTGAAAAGCCACCACGTTATTTGGGGCATTTAGTGATTTTATTGCATTTAAAAACTCTTATCATGGCTATTCGAAGGATATTTTTCCCCCATGGAAGTTTTCATTCACAGCTTATGCCCTGCTACGCCATGAACTGTCCTACTACAACAATTATTACTATTTCTAGTCATAGCCTAGTTACATTAGCTTTATTGGGACTATTATTGCCACTGTTCATCACACCCCCAACCGGCACCGTCAGACAACCGCCTACCAAGAGCCTGGGTCTGTCTGAGGTTTCTCCCTAAAGGGAAGTTTTCCTCACCAGTCAAGGTTTCTCCCTAAAAGGGAGTTTTTCCTTGCCATAGGGGTGGGGGGGAAAAATCGATACAGCATAGTATCGCGATATTTTCTGTGGCAGTACTGTATTGATAGACAGACGCCAAGTATCGATCTTTTATTATATAAATTGAACATGAGAGTTTAATCTTTTTGGTACTAGAATAATAAGATTGATTGCTTTTTCAGTCCACTAGATGGAAAATTTAAGTGGGATGAACAAACCAGAGAATTTTCTTTCTTTAGAAGAAACTGGTAATGAATTTCAATATATCGCAGAATATGTTTGAAATCGCAATAATATTCAGTGTTTCCTTTTAGGATTTTTTTTTTAGCAGTGGGGGCAGGTCCGAACAGGTCCCCCCCCCATGAAACGGAACTGACCCTTTGCTGCGACACAAATATATTTATTCACCTCTATTCTCACACACACAATGAGGCATATTTTCAGTTGTGATTGAACTGTATTTTTGGAGTTACTATATAGGCCAGCTTTGATCTTAACATAGAGGCTAAGCATTCTGTAGCAAAAAATTACATTATCTTAATGCAGTGTAACTACTTCAGCATGTAAATAATGCACCTAAAATACAAACGTTCTCTGACATGCACTCTAACAATGCAGCCCTATTTCTGATACCGTGGGGGGCAGAGATGTTGCCGTGGGGGGCCGCCACGGTCAAATCCACATAGAGGAAACACTGATATTGTATCGTGACATAAGTATCATGGTAATATCGTATCGTGGGGCCTCCGGTGATTCCCAGCCCTACCTCGCCACTGTCGCACTAAATGCTTGCTCTTGTGGGAATTACTGGAATTGTTGGGTCTTTGTGAATTATAGAGTGTGGTCTAGACCAACTCTCTCTGTAAAGTGTATCGAGATAACTCTTGTTATGATTTGGTACTATAAATAAAATTGAATTGAATTAGGGCTTCAGTTAGGTCGGACATGCAGTCAGTCAAACTCGCCGCTACATGTAGTCTCGTACATTCAGTCGTCCCTATACCATCCCTCCATTGTGACCACAGATAAATCACTTGTCTGTCTCTCTAACCTTCGCCCCTGAGCCTTCTAACAACGTTGACTTGGTTTGACTCGGAGGCCGCTAACGATGTGATGGAGCGCTCACTTGTGTGTTGCTGCGACTGTGGGAGGCCTTGTTCTGTGAGATTTGTCCTCATTAGGTGCACTGCTGCAATACAGCGGCTAAAAATGCTCCAAATAAACGGTGAATATTGTAGGGATGCACCGATCCGACTTTTTCAGTCCCAATACCGATGCCTGGGCTTTGTGTATCTGCCGATACCGATCCGATACCATTGTTGAATTAATAATGCAATGTATACCTTCCACCTTATACCTTCCTTCCACCATGTGGAAGAGACTAAAGGCACCAGACTTTCCTAACTAAACATTACTTTCCTAACTAAGACAAAATAACAGATGTAATGTATTGAATGCGTATTTATTTGTACACTCAACTCTTCCAGCGTGCGACACACGTGCGACAGAGGGAAAAAAACTAACAAAACTGGATCGGCCCATGGGTCTGTTAATTTTCCGATCCACGATCCAGCTATTTTGTCAGTATTGGGACCGATATCGGATCGGTGCACCCCTAGAATATTGCCAATATTGGTTGTCAACAAGAGCTATTAAACACAGTTAAATGGCTAAGTACATGTGTGCAAATAACCAGCAGAAAGCGAGCTCTTTAATTAGTTTCAGTTTTCTTTTAGAGTGCATTACATTAAGGCTGATTTTAAGCTGTATACAGTGTGGTGGATGTTCCACCCAAACACAAAATGTAGATTTGAATTTCAAATCACTAATATGTCTGACCTCTTAGGACCAAATCAATGTCGGTTTGATTGTAAGTGCTTCATTTCTAAATATTAATTATACTGAGATTTTCTTGATTTAAGCTGGCGTATTGATTCCCTTCCTTCATGTGGTGTAAACAGAAGGTTGTATTTTCAGCAGCCACAGGTTTTAAACTGATGAACACTTGACTTGTATTTTATTATGTTTTTGGTCACTGTTGCTTTTTATGTATATTTATATATTCCCCTTCTTGTTCAAATACTTATGTACATAATATTCCTGTCTATTCCTTACCTTATTTGTCCAGCTTCATTCTCCTTGTTCTTCGCTGTTATGTCTATTTCTGTTTGCACATTGAGAGCAATGCAAATACCGGAGTCTTATTCCTTGTGTGTGCACACGTACTTGGCTAGTAAAGTTTTTGTCGTACCTAGTACCCTAACTGTCTTACTTTGGTCATCATTTTATGATGGACAACAAACAATCCTGAAGATGTTCAGCATGCAATGCACTAATGGACAGATTAATAGAGCTAACAATAAAGCAACACACAATAAATATGCTAGGTTGACAGCAATATACACAGCTTCTATGTGGTAATATTTTGATAATATATTTAATATTATTTAAACATGCATTTTTTTTTAGCCACTCCAGTGTTTCCTCTAGAATTTTTTTCAGCGTTGGCGGGGTGGGGGGCATTGGACGTCAGTGTACGGGCTTATCTGCTAATGTTAGCTGACGACCGTTACCTTCAAACCATCCAGCAAATAGACGGTACCGTAGGGTGATTTAACGTCACCGCTCATTTTACTTAATGAGTAATGAGAGTTAATACAGCATGTCGGAGGAATACAGTGTTCTCCTGCAACGGGAGTCAGAGGGGCCGTCACAGCAGCGTTAGCTAACATTAGCTTCTTGTCTCATCTGGGGTCTGATAAACAGTAAATTAGCAACTTTAGCTTTGAGTTGAATGTGAGTCCGATATTAATTTCCTTTTGAGCTCAGGTTTTGGTCTCCATCAACTCAAAAACAACACCCATCTGGTTCTTCAGCTAGTCTCTAACTTTGTGCCTCTGCAATTTGGTGGAGGTGTACAGTGGGTTTATCAGGGATCGTTTGTTGCAAACAGCTTCCTGATGCGACTAGAAACAACGCACATGAGAACGATAAACTGAACCAAAAAATACAAAGTTAAAGGAGCTAGAAAACCAAAAGAATGAGCTGAAAGAATCTAAAAGTAGAGCTGCAGAGTTGGGTGATAATTCAGCATCAGCCCAGAGGCGAGCAGTGTTATCTAATAGTCCTCTAGCAGCGGGTAATTAAAACAGCCCAGAGAATCATTGGTGCCCCTCTCCCAAGCCTTGAGGACATATACTCCAGTAGGCTGCAGAGAAGAGCAGCAAGCATCAGAGCGGACCCTACACACCCTGGCCGTATCCTTTTTGACACCCTACCCTCAGGCAGGCTTACGGTCATGAGAAATAACTTTTTCCCCAGGGCCATAAATGAGCTGCTGAAAGGCTAAGCTAAACTGGACTTGAACCATACTGTGTTGATAATGCACTGGTTTTCTTATTCTGGTTTTACTCAATATTTATCTATTTATTGTTGCTGACACTGTCACTTTTTATCTTTCTATCTTTATGCTGCTAAGTGAGTGATTGATGTCATCTTAATTTCGTTGTGTAGTGATATGCAATGACAATAACTTATCTATCAATCTATCGTTCTATCAATCGTTCTATCTATCGTTCTATCGTTCTATCTATCGTTCTATCTATAATTCTGTCATTCTATCTATCGTTCTGTCGTAAAGTCCATAGATAAATATGTTCAAAAGATGGTTGACTCTGTGAAAAACTCTCCCTGCCAGAGGCTATAAACTCTTGACATGATAATAAATGGAAACCGTCCTGCATCACTGAAGGACTTAAAGCCCATCAATATTGTTCTATTTACCCCATCGGTAGATTTTTAGTTCAAGCTGACCAAACGCAGCTCCCTGAGAACCGATTTAACACCAAGTGGATGATCCCTGTAAATAAAGTGAAAGGAAATGGGGCCAGTGGGATCACTGTGATCAGAGAGTGAGGATACTCCCCAAGTTAGAGTCTAATTGGTCCGTAGGGAGCAGCCAAGGGCGCTTGGTGTGGAGAAAGAGAGAGCTTTTACAACCAGCTCAAGGAAGCAGAAGAGCTTGTAACCTTTCGCACACTCGCCTGCATTAATGCTCAAAGGGGCTTCCTGGGATGGTTTTTGTGGCGAAGGCAGAGTGACACCAGTCTGAATGTGGCTTCAGTCCAGAGCGTCCTCACCCAGAAAAAACGACCGTTTGCGTTGATAATGCGAGCAGCTCATAATGAGCGGCAAATTCCAAGGTGGATGGGTTAAACAAACTTAAAATTTTATGCTTTCACTCCAGACACGGGGGTAGGGTTGGGCATCGTTTGGATTTTAACGATTCTGATTCCAATTCCGATTCTTCCTTTCGATTCCGGTTCTTATCGATTCTCGATTCCGATTCTTTGAGGGGTGGAGTTGAAACGGGTCACATGCCTATTTTCACAAATAAGAGGAAAGTTTTATTTTGATTCAATGGTGGTTTGCAGTTTTACAGCTTTTTCAACGTAAAATAAAGCCACACTAGAGCACCGCTTACTGTGCTCCATGACTGCAACACAACAAGCATCTGGCCACTACGGAAACCAAAACTTGCACATGTTAAATTGGGAAGTGATGATCGGATTTGAAACCAAATCCTCTACACGATTCCAAAACGATTGCAATACAGAAACGATTCCGATGGAATCGTAATTTTTGAAACTATTCCGATTAGGAATCGGTTCTCGATGTCCAACCCTACACGGGGGTTGGTGTCCCGCGTGAAACCAAAAGTCAGCTGTCATTTTGAAACAATCCGAGTTTTACGGACCTTAGTCTGTGTCGTCACGTTACGTCTTAATTTTACTAGTTTTACGTGACTCAGTTTAAGCCAATCCCTGATGTTTTACTAACCCCAAGTATTTTTGTAACCCTTTTCATGCCTTTTTCTGTAGTAAAGTAAAAGCTTTCAAAGTTTTTTAAATATCTTAAATTATGGAATGGTTCCCCAACAGGATCTCAATTTGATCAAGACGAGTACGTTAGAAAGAAGAATTCCTTTTCAACCAGTAATTGCAACCTTTTTTGGGGACTTTTAGTCAAATTTCTTTTGACATTTAAGTGAAGTACTAGCTGTCTGACACTAATGTGTTGCTTATAAAACATAACTGCTGATTGACCCTCGGGCCAAGTGGTGTGTGCTTTACTTGGTGGATCGAGTTTCGTTGTAATCATTTATTTTTACAACACCTTTTGGTTTGTCATATCTCATCTTTTTCTGATTTGTAATTACGGTCAGTGAATTTGTGTTTTATAAAATACTGTTATCAAGGCTGGATTATAGGGCTGTGTGTAATTGGCAAAAATCTGGCGATACGATACGTATCACAATACATGGGTCACGATTCAATATATTGCAATATATTTTGATACTGTGCGTAAGGCGATATATTGGGATTTTTTATCAAGTATCATTTTAGAAAAACTAATTTAAAAAAAGACATGATGTGCATAAAAGTCAAAGAAGTTTACTTTAGGTAAACAATTCAGTACACAGAAAATCCAACTGCCAGTTTGGGATTGTGGTTCCCAGGTTCTTAGTGAGCACAAAGTTCAGCCAAGTACGTGAGAAAGAAGAGAGTGTTTTTCAGATTTGTAATCACCATCAGTGAATCTGTTGTGTTTTACCGAATACGGTTATCAAGGACTCGATTAGTTACCGGGAAAAGTGAAAGTGGGAAAAGCCTTCCTGTTAGGTTGTTTGTGTGTCATTTAGTTTGTAGTGATTTCATTTATCACAAATGTAATTTGTAATATCCGCAATTAAAACATTGCGAAGGCCTGAAAGTAGCTGGGCAGAGGAAGTTAACTTCTCCAGAAGACGTCGCAGCCATTGGAACTCAACACCACCCACGTTTCTAGAAAAAATGATTCTCCGCCTTCTTTCAAGAAACCTACTGGAGTTTGTTTGGTATCAGAATTAAAACCGTAGGGCTGGTCGATAGGGAGAAAATCCGATATCACAATATTCTTGACCAAATACCTCTATCGATATTGCAGTTAGATATCAGAACAGCTTGAACAGTCTGGTAAGTTCAGAAAATGACACCACTTTAATGTAATGCAGCCTTTAAAACCAGTAAAAGACAACACTTATGTCAGATATCACGATATTACGATATCCTAAATCTACAACAATATCTAGTCTCCTATCACGATATCGATATAATATCGATACATTGCCCAGCCCTACCAGACTGCCTGCAGGAAATGACCCAAAGGCACAGAAGAGTTAGAAAGAGGTTATTGATACCTGATTTTGTATGCATGAAGAAGCATAAAATTGAAGTTTTATTTTATTAAACAGCTGGTCACTGTAGTTTTTTAAATTTATTTTAAATTTTTTTAATCAAACAAACAGAAGTAAATAGTGCATTTGTTGGGGACTACTTTCAGCTACGGATTAATTATCATTTGGTGCTCTAGTGCAGGGGTCTTCAACGTTTTTTAAGCCAAGGACCCCTCAACTGAAAGAGAGACGGATCAGGGACCCCCTGATACATATATTGTATAAAATGAAGTTTCATATTAATCTGGTCCTACAATAACTTTTAGGGCAGCCTAAAGCATTTATAGATACCTTTTTTTTAGCATAGAATACTAAGCTATTCAAAATTGTTGGCATGATTTTATAAATAATGTTTTAATTAGTGACTACATTATTGGCCAGTAAGCCTATCATCGTGGGGATTTATATTTGCTAATAATATGTTGGAATCATGTTAATCATGTTAATCATGTTTACATTTTGAAAAAAACTTTAAAAAATTAACAATAATTTGGAGGCCCCCCTGCTGTGACTCTGCGGACACCCCTAGGGGTCCCGGACCCATTGATACACACAGTACTTAGATCGTAGCATCAATTTATGGTTTGTTTTGGTCTTTTCAAGGAAATGACAATATAAAAATGTATATTATTTCCAGCCTGACATGTTAACTGGGTATAAACACCCAAGAATAAAACCATAATTCATACAGTAGCTGAATTTAGAGTTACTAAAATAAAATCTCACACGATGAGAGTTACCAAAACTCTGTTTACAAGCCTGGATCCACTTTAAATTAGGCAGCAATTAGGCTAACGAGCCAAAAACAGAATTGCAACAAAATAAACAAACTGTGTGATTGCAAGATAAAATGTCTCTGTCTAGGGGTCCTCGGCATAGAGGAAAAAAAGGTTTGCAAACTTGAGCTCCGCCGCAGAATGCAAGCATTCATTTTGTACAGCGTTTGATGGATTTTCAAATTTAAATTGGTGACTTAGGAATAAGGCGGCGAGTGGAAGTGTGAAGAGGCTCTGTGATCCGGTGGTACAGTAAGTGTTGTTTGTTTATGGAAGGCAGCCTGCGGGAATCAATGTCAATGACTTTCTGGAGAAAAGCTTTTTGAAGAAGCTGTTGCCTCCCTGCTAACACGAGGCCTCTCATGCACACACACACACACACACACACACACACACACACACACACACACACACACACACACACACACACACACACACAAAACACACAGAGGGTACTATAGAACCAGTGGTTAAATTGGGCTGGGGCTCTCCGGGCTCAGCCCGGCACATAAGCCTGCTCGTTTGTGTCCGGATGTGCCTGCTGTCAGTTGCCTACTGGAAATATGTCACATAAAATCTGATGAAAGTGATGCTTTTGAAAACATGATAATTCTGACAATAAATGAAAGATTTTTGAAATGGCATGTCTATTTTTGCCATGGCTCGCCTCTGAGCATCGGAGAGCCCCACTCAGGTGTGTGTGTGTGTGTGTGTGTGTGTGTGTGTGTGTGTGTGTGTGTGTGTGTGTGTGTGTGTGTGTGTGTGTGTGTGTGTGTGTGTGTGTGTGTGTGTGTGTGTGTGTGTGTGTGTGTGTGTGTGTGTGTGTGTGTGTGTGTTGTGTAGTAAAGAGAGAATGGGAGAAGGAAGTTTGTGTGAGGTGGACCTGGTCACCACAGACCCACATCTTCTCAGCTGTTGCTACTGTCATATGCTGCACTGTCTCTTCATGAGGCACGTTATGTTTGGCACATTGCATGGGTCACTTCTTATATCATAACAAGGTAATATAATGTGTAATCAAGTGATGACTGATTAACAGTAATGCAGATGCTAAATGCCCTAATACCTGTTGATACTACAACAATGCAAAGTATAGGCTCTTAACCTTGCAGTGTTGCACATATCATGTAAGACTCGATTTCTCCATTACTTTGCACAAAACTCTCCAGAAAGTGCCATTTAATGGTTTATTTTTCAATGTTTTCTTCAAATGTAATAATCTTATTCTATCCCTAATCCTACAACCAAGTCTTAACCCTCAAACAGCCCTTTAAACTTGTGGGGTCCAGCGTTTTTTACAAATGACCCCACAAGTATACTGGACTCCCGGTTTTTGGGCCCCACGAATATAGTTAAACATACACACACACACACACACACACACACACACACACACACACACACACACACACACACACACACACAGATGTAGTATTTTTATTATAGATGTGGTAGTTTGGCATGCTCCATTGGCTGTCTCATTTGCCCACTGAACCGCCTCTCTCTGTGTATTGTGTTGTGTTTTTTCCCCCCACAGACTCTAATTAACGTTGTGTTGCCTCTGAGAGAGTCGTTAGCACTGCGTGCTCTGTGGCTAATTACAGCCGGAGCAATGCAGGTCAAGACTTTGTTGTAAATAAAAAATAAAAAAATAAAAGATGGTTTTAGGAGCATTCTTTAGAAATACACAGGAGTGTTTTCTGTCCTCATATCTAAACCAGAGAACCTAACTGTTGGGGTTTTAAACACATCGTTAACATTGTTTAGGCACCAAGAGTAGTTAAGTCTAGAAAAAGACCCCGGTCTCCTGGGTTATAGTCCTTTTTGCTTGTTTGACCCATCCAGCACTCCAACATGCCTCCTTACGCGACAATTTGGCGCTATTGTGGCGTTTTCCCATTGCATGGTTCCTGCTCGACTCGCCTCGACTCTACTCGCCTTTTTTAGTATTTTTTTCCATTATGGAAAAAAGTCCCTGGTACCTGCTAGGAGGTACTTTTTTTTTATTTTTTTTTTTAGTATCACCTCAGTCGAGGTTCCAAGCGAGCTGAGGCTATACCAAAAGGTGACGTGAAAACCTGCAGACTGCTGATTGGTCGGAGAGAATCGTCGCTAATCACTAGGGTTGGGCATCGTTTGGATATTAACGATTCTGATTCCAATTCCGATTCTTCATTTGGATTCTGGTTCTTATCGATTCCGATTCTTTGAGGGGTGGAGTTGAAACGGGTCACATGCTTATTTCACAAATAAGAGGAAAGTTTTATTTTGATTCAAAGGTGGGTTGCAGTTTGACGGGGCTTTTTCAACGTAAAGTAAGGCCACACTAGAGCACCGCTTACTGTGCTCCAAGGCTGCAACACAACAAGCGTCTGGCCGCTACGGAAACCAAAACTTGTGCATGTTAAATTTGGAACCCATGATCAGATTCCAAACGATTCCAAGTAGGAATCGGTTCTCGATGCCCAACCCTACTAATCACTGCGTCATCATTGCTAGCGACACACGGGGGTGTCCTGAACAAACCTGCCATTTCTGCGTCGAGGAATAAACCTCTATATATGTGCGCCTGCTCTACCAACTGAGCTAACTAATTTTTTCTGGACAACACCAGAATAGAGAAGGCATGGAGTTTAATTGCAATATATTTTGATACTGTGTGTAAGGCGATATATTGGGATTTATTTTAAAATATAATTTTAGAAAAACTAATATTTAAATAAAGACATGATGTGCATAAAAGTCAAAGAAGGTAAACAATTCAGTACACAGAAAATCAAACTGCCAGTTTGGGATTGTGGTTCCCAGGTTCTTAATGAACACATTTGTATGCTAAAGTAGGCCAAAGTTCAGCCATAGCTACGTTGTTAGCTTCTAGCAAAAAGTCAGGCACTGCTAGGCACTGTTAGGCGAGGACACTAGTGGTGCCTCCCAGCATAGCCATCTAGCGGTAGGGGGTTTAAACACAAGGTTTTAAACTTAATAAAAATAAATTGATATTGCATTTTTGAAAATCGATACAGTATTGCAAAATAAATATATTGCGATACTCAAGTGTATGGATTTTTTTCTTACACCCCTAATATACAGTATATTGTTGTTGTTGGAGCAGTCATGCGATCTGTGTGTTTTTTTTAAGCTGACAAACTACGTCTTTGATAAAACTACAGTTGAGGTGTCTTTTGGAGTCACAGGCAGACTCTCTGCCGGCCTGAGGCACGTTTTCCCTAAAATCCTTTTTCTAGGAGCTGAAAATGCCAAAGGTTTTCTAGGAAAAAGGGAAAAAGGGACCCCTGTAAATATTTTCAGTGCTGCATCACACCGCAGACCACACACACACACACACACACACACACACACACACACACACACACACACACACACACACACACACACACACACACAGGCCCCTGTGTTCTTACCAGTCATGCCTTACTCATTACATCACAGGTTTTATTATCCCCTCCCTCCCCTCTTCATCTACGTAACGCTCTCTCCTTCTTCATCCATCTCTTCACCTGACCGTTGACCCAACATTCCTTCTCACTTTTGCTTCCATCCCTCTCTGGTTTCTCTGGCTCACCCTTTCTGCTCATATCCACCCGTCATCATTTTCTTTTTTTCCTCTTTGCCCTTCCCCTGTTTTCTCCTTTCCCTAGACTTCCTCTGCTTAAGTTCTTTCCTTCATCTTTTCCTCCTTTCCCCCTCCTTGTTTGTCCTTATCGCCTCTCTCCCCACCTTCTTTCCCTTCCTCACCAATTTTCCTTCCTTTTGTGCCCAATTCATTTTGACTTGTTCTTTCTCTCCTTTTACCTTGTCCTCCACTTCCTAACTTCTCCTTCTGGTTTACTTTTATCTATTTCCCTTCTCTCCTTCACCTGTCCGGGACTTGCTAACTTCCTTTTCTTCCTTCCTTCCTTCCTTCCTTCCTTCCTTCCTTCCTTCCTTCCTTCCTTCCTTCCTTCCTTCCTTTTCCTAATTTGTTTTTATCCCTCTCATATCATTCTCTCCTTCCTCATTCCACCACTGATTTATCTTCACCTCTTCTCTCCTTTTTTGTTTTGAACATCCTACTCTCCTTACTTGTTTCTGATTTGTTTCCACCCCACAGAGATTGATACTCTCCTTTCTCCACTTCCTAACCTGCTTTCCCTCCCTCCCACCATTGGAATTCATCAGCCTCGCTCTGCTCTAAAAGGTGACTACCTGTTTCTCTGTACCAGCTTGCCGATTGGGTGTTGTCATGGAAACGGCCACTGGAGGGTGGTTGTTTGGGACCACGCTCGTCCTGCAGAGGTGGAAGAGGAGATGCTCTGTCAGGCATGAGCACGTGCATGTTTGTACTTGATGAGCGTGTACTTTGAACTTTGTACTGCTCTTGATGCGTGTGTGTGTGTTGATGCATGTGAAATTGATTTTTCACTGTGTGTGTGTGTGTGTGTGTGTGTGTGTGTGTGTGTGTGTGAAGGAGATAATGAGAGAGATGATGTTGTTTGCCCAGTTACCTTGCATGGATAGTGTGTGTGCCTTTTCAACACTTCTGGATGCTCAGCTGTGTGTGTTTACCTGTCACATTTGACAGCCATATCCCTTTACGTTAGTATTCTGCTACACTGCGTGTGTATGTGTTTGTGCATTTTTTTGGCCATGTGTGTGACAGCAGCCCGCCTGTTCGCACATCAATATTCATGCATGTCAGTGACGGTGCAGCACAATGTTGGATTTCCACCTAATCAAAATTTCTGCATGCTTATGATTGTGTGTCCATGTACCTGTGGGCGGCATTAGCTAAAGGCAAGACACACACACAAACTCTCTCTCTCTCTCTCTCTCTCTCTCTCTCTCTCTCTCTCTTTCTCTTTTGAGCTCCCTCTCCACATCAGGGAGCCGCTCAGCTCGCACTGTGAGTGAGTGCGTGTGTGTGTGTGTTTGTAACCATGCCTTTCTCTGCCAAAGGACTGTAGAGAGAATGAGGTGAAAATCTGAGAAAAACAAGGATGGATAGAAAATGCAAATGTGGCTGAGTATAGGTTGTCAAGTATCAAAGAGAGCATGACCGCACTACTCTTCCCTCCACCGGATTAAAAGCAACATTTAAAGAGAACATCAAAAACCATCCTTAATCCT
The DNA here is from genome assembly GCF_010015445.1 of Perca fluviatilis. Classification (NCBI taxonomy): domain Eukaryota; kingdom Metazoa; phylum Chordata; class Actinopteri; order Perciformes; family Percidae; genus Perca; species Perca fluviatilis. Next base: position 29,227,886 of record NC_053124.1, read on the forward strand.
TGAAGTGAGAAACCATCTATGCAGAACAAATAGAATAAAACACTAAATAAAAACTCATTTGTGCAGTTTTTCCTCATGCATTTGGAATATGCACTTTGCAATATTAATTCCACCAAAATTAAATTAAAATTAAATTAGTGGGAACATTACGAATGATCATTTCAAGGGCACCCGTATCTTTAAGAATACAGCAGGATGGCCCGGAGGTAAAAGAGCGAAGTCATTTCGTGAAAGCTTTAGATCAACTTTATTATTCTCCTGAGGGGAGCAGCAGTGAAGAAGAGAGAAAAATAAATCAGAAATAGGATTTAAAGTCATAATCCTCTAGATCCTCTTGTTTCTGTCTCCATCTTTGTTGCTTGTGACTGAGTCCTCGGACACCGGAGGAGACTGAAACCACAGGGAGTAGCCAGGAGAGGCAAGGCAGTCTTAATTGTATTTCACTTTTCAACATCAAGAGCTTTTCAACAACATCAGCTTTACGCAAGACAGAAAGGCGTTATGAAAAGCCATAAAAAGGCAGCACTGGGTTCTGAGTTCGAATCCAGGTCGTTCCAGGCCTTTCTGTGTGGAGATTGCATGTTCACCCCGTGTTTGCGTGAGTTTCCTCCCACCATAAAGACATGCATGCTAGGTAACTAGGACTACAGCTGAAAATTAGCCGACTGGCTAACACTGGCGCATTTATAGAAATGTTGATTAATGTGCATTGTCCTAATAGAAAAATACTTATATATATATATATATATATAATAGGCAGTACCATCCTGAGGCTGTCTGAAAAATGATTGTGCTCACCTGTGTTTACCTGGTGTGTTTAACCCTTACAACCTGAATTTAGCTGAATTTGCTTGCTTTAATGCGTAAGAAGGTAAAGCAGTGAGAATAGTTGGAAAAGTGGTAATCGTTTAAATTAGTATAACTTTGAATGAAAGTTAAATAACACCAAAAATGTATGAAACAAAATAGGAATATTTATTTATTTTTCTGAAAAGCTGTCACTACGTTTTGACGTATAAATTGTGTAAATATTGTGGGTGTGAGGGCAAGTTATAGAGATTTTAAGACAATTTTCCGAGGCTTCCCACTCTGGTGATGTCATCACCCACTCTAAGTCATGCTATACTCACTCCATTAAAGCCCAGAAAAAGCCTGAATGAAACCCTAGACTTAAACAGTGATACCACAAAAACTGTACAAGATATCATGAAGCTGAATACAACTGCAAAGGCTAAAAGTTTTGTGAACAGTTCACAGTTTGAATGACGTCTGTAGGTGAAAGTATGTTAGAGGAGTAGCATTTCAAAATGGAAGAAGCCTGAAGAGGATTTGAAGATTGCTCTATTGACTTTAATGTAAAAAAAATAAAAAAATAAAATTAAAAAGCTTAATATTTTAAAAACTATAAATAGCAGAAATAAAGTTTAGGACGTCCCATCATGTGCTTAAAGAGCTGAACATTTTGATATTTAATGTTTTTTTTTTTGTAGCTGAATCACAACGCCTTCCTCAACAACCATACAGACTATCGTAGGCCTGTAACAATTATTACATAATTTGTCTAATTGCAATTATTTTACATAATTGCCTTTCCTTTGTTTAACTGCAATTAATTGTTACCATAGCTGTTGATGGCAATAGTCAATTTTATGTTAATTTAAGAAAAAAAATACAATGTTTTTCCTGATAATAAACAGGCATGGTTTACTTCATAGGCTGTGTACCTGTGCTATTACATTATCTGGGTCACGTTACAGTGTTATAACCCAAATATGCATCTGGGATTCATTGAAAACTTGTTTTTTGTTTGAAAAAGTAATACACAATTTAATTTGACTTTAAGAGACAATTATTGTTAATCGCAATTATTTCTGAGACAATTGTGTTCAGTAACATTTTGAATTGTTACAGCTCTAGACTATAGTAAGAATTTGTTATAGAAATTACGACTGTGTGTGTGTGTGTGTGTGTGTGTGTGTGTGTGTGTGTGTGTGTGTGTGTGTGTGTGTGTGTGTGTGTGTGTGTGTATGTATATGTGCTGCCGTGTGTTTTTTTTTTTGATATTTTGACTTGCGTATGCAGGGCCTCTGCTCTAATTTAGACCAGAAAGTCTAAGAGGAAGGTATCTAGAAGTCATAGTATGTAGGTCATAGAAGTCAAGACCTACATACCTACACCCTAGACCTCGCTCTCTTTCTCTGGAGCATACAGGAGGCAAGGAGGCATACAGGTCCCTGAATTTGTCTTACCGACAAATGTTCCCAAATCTTCGTCTTCGCTCCAGTTAGGAATTTTCGTTGGCGTATTCTTCTTCAACCTCGTTGTTTTAATTTCTTCTGGTACGCGGCATCCCGCATGATAGAACGTCATCAGCACCCCCATTCGCTCGCTTTGAGTTCTCTTCTCTTCACATGTAGACTGGTTGGGCAAACTCCCATGACCCATTCAGTGTCCTTGAATATTCCACAACCACAACACCCACAAGGCTACCCCTGAATCCTCCTCTCCAGAACTCTGGCATAACTGCATTCAAGTACACAGGATTTAAAATATTTACAGAGAGTATTAGGGTTGCAACTAACAATTAGTATAATTGTTGATTATTTATAGTTTTATAGTTTGGTCAATAAAATGTCAGTAAATGCTGAAAAGTGTCGACCAGTGTTTTCCAAAGCCCAAGATGACGTCCTCAAAAGTCTTGTTTTGTCTCACAACTCAAAGATATTCAGTTTACTGTCACAGAGGAGTAAAGAAACGAGAAAATATTCACATTTAAGGAAGCTGGACTCAGATTTTTTTCATATAAAAGCGTTTTAGAGATTGTATACACATTTGGACATTCTTGGATACTTGCAAACCCCCAACAGTCACTTAACGAACATACGAAAGGTCACAAATAACAGTATCGCATAGTGGAGAGTTGTTGGTGTTTGGGGTGTTTGCATGCTTCATTAACTTGCTGAGTTAAGTGCCATACAGCCTCTAAATTCAGTTCATTGACGGAATTTTTTATTTTAATTTTAAACTAAGCCTCATTGAACCCTTCCAACTCTTCTCCCTTCACCCCTCCTCCTGCTCTCCTCATGTTTTAGTTTTTTTTGTCACCGTGGGGAATCAGAAAGCATTTAGAGAGAAGCAATGTTTCACATCTCGTTTGGTCTCGGCGGTGCGGGCGCCATAATTGCCGCCATTATCGTTGTTATGAGCAGCAGCGGTGTAGTGCGAGGCTGCTGGGGTTTAATTGGCTACTCTGCTACACGAGGTGAGCCTCATTTGCAGGCCTTGTTATCTAGCTTGTGTGTGTGTGTGTGTGTGTGTGTGTCATGTCATCGAGCTGAAGGTGTACCAAGGTTAGCTGTTAAGCGTGATTTATTCTTCTGCGTAAAATCTTACTAAAAACCTAAAATCTTCGTACGTAGGCATGTGGAGACACGGTCCCCACGATTAATTTCATCATTTTGAAAATCTAAATTAAAGCCGTTTTTTTTCATGTCAATAATGTTAAAATGTTATTGTGAATTGTAAAGTCTGTATTAATATGAGCTGTATAAATGAATCATTAATGATCCTTCTGACGTTTTTAATTATGATGATTGATGATTGTACTGTACCGCCATGATGGTTTACACGTATACATGTGATGGATTATATAAACAGCCACTGCGGCCGTGCGTGATCACGGCTGTTCTGGTGCTACTGGAGAACCTTGTCGAGGACATTTTGGGGACTTATGGGTAACATACGGAGGCTGTGGCTGACGGGCCCTCTGGATGGCTGGTAGACTGGCTGTGTGTGTGTTCTCGGGTTTCCCTTCTGAGCCGATTATGTTAATAAGACCATCATGGGATTGTGTGTGTGTGTGTGTGTGTGTTGTGTGTCATGTATATATATATATATATATATTGCGATATGAAAAAAATACATTTTTACAAGATGCCATAAATAGAATAAAAAGCTCTATTTGGAAATAATAAATCATTCTCGACTAGGGTGATTTTGTAGGGGAGTGCATCTACAGTTGACTTTTCTATCAAGTAGCAAAGAAGTTGTAGCGTTAACATCGCACATCCTGCGATGTGATTATCCCACACGTGCACATCGCGATGCAAACGATGAGACAAAATATCGTGTAGGCCGACTTCCTACCACTTTCCGAAGTGCCTCTTGTCTTTTGAGTGCTTCTTCGTCCTTCCATTCCCCTTATGATTTTGACGTTTTCCTTCATTCACTCTCCACTGGCGATAACTCGTCGCTCCTTCCATCTCTTCTCATCATGCTGCCTCATTAGCCTTGCATTCCTCCTCCCATAACTCTCTCTTTGACCTTCTCTTTTTCAGCGTTTCTCCCTCCCTCCTCCACTTTCTCCTTCCCTCCATAAGGACTGCAACTAACGATTATTTTCATAGTCAATTAATCTGATCTTGACAATCAGAAAAAGGTAAAAAATGTCAATCAGTGTTTCCCAAAGCCCAAGATGAAGTCCTTAAATGTCTTGTTTTGTACACAACTCCAAGTTATTCAGTTTACGGTCACCGAGGAGTGAAGACACTTTTTTTCATAACCAATTTATGGCGATTCATTTAATAGTGGACAACTAATCAATTCATATTTGCAGCTGTACCCTCCATCAGCCGTGTGGCTACGTGACGTCACTCCCTTTTGCTCACTTCTTTCTAGCGCACGTGATTTCCAGTAAGATGTGGATTCCAGTTAGACGGGGTGGGGGTGTGGAGGAGAAGCGGAGGGGGAAGAGAGGGGAGGAATTCCAGTCGAGAGGAAGAGGAAGGGTGGTAGAGTGACAGGCAGTGGATTCATGGGAGAAGCTTGGGGCCAAATGAGAAGAGGAGGAGGAGGAGGGAGGAGTGAGCAGGGTTTTGCCCATTGTTGCCATATGCTAAACACATGTTTCTGATGCTCATTACCCATGAATAAATAGGGTTATACACACACACACACACACACACACACACACACACACACACACACACACACACACACACACACACACACACACACACACACACACACACACACATGTGTATATAAAAAACACACACACAAACATGTACTATCGCTCCCAGTCCCCCTCATAGCTGTACACACACTGATTCTCATCATGCTTGAATGCGTTGGTGGAAACAGAAACATACTATAGGTTCTATTCAATGTGCTGCATAATGATGCTGCATTTCTATTACCACTCTACAGCAGCAGCAGCTCGGTGAGGCTGTACTTAGGCACAGTGGTACTTTGAGCTAAATGCATCAGCATGCTTCATATAATGTAGTGTGTTTAGAGTGATGACATGTCTGTGGTCTCCGCTGCTGCTGTCTAGTGTGATACAGTAAGCACAAAGGAGCGTCTGAAGCGCTCCGTTTTGGACCTTTTGCCTCCAACCTTGCATATTTTCAGATGTAAAGGCATGTGAACACACACACACACACACACACACACACACACACACACACACACACACACACACACACACACACACACACACACACACACACTGTTGTGATTCCATCTGGGATACAATTACCCCACCGTTGGAAGAAGAAAGCCAGACGATGGCTTCCTGATGAAGGCAAAGCAGCAGAAGATCACTTGATCCTCCACCATGGCTTCTTCTTTTAACGCGGCCTTCAGGTCCCTCTTTCTTCTCTCTATCTTCCACTCACGGCTATCTCGTTCTGTTTTCTTCTCAAGACTCAGAGGCTGAATTGCTCTCTTCTTGTTCCCTCCGCTATTTCATGCCCTCCTTTTCACTCTTTCCCATTTTAAATCTATAATCCCTTACGTGTCGCTCTCTTACAATCCCTCCTTTCACCCTCTCGACACCGTCATCGCCTCCCTCTTGAGCTGCATTCTGCTGAAATGAATGAACAGTGAGTAATCGCAGTGGGAATACCATTCACTTAACGATAATATGGAAATAATGGCAGAGCGATGTGGGTCAAAGTAGGATCAGTTGGCAGGTTGGGTACATTGTTCCATTTTTTTTTTTTCTTTCTAAAACTGATACTTAACAAGTGAGATATTGTCTGCATTATTTGAATGTGTGCTGTATTACTACTATTACTGTGAGTAAAAAAAGTAGTTCATCATGTTTCCCAAAACAAGCCTTCAGTTTTTTGTAAATAATTGATGTCAATTTGGATTTGATTTTGGGTTTGAGGGAGGGAGTTCACATTCACAATTGGTAAGCGGGTAGATTTCACAATCAGTGAATTGCGTACACACGGGGTGGGATTAAATACGTTTATACATCTTCCCACTCCTTCTTGGATATGCTAACAGAAGTTATTAATATTATTAATGTATTGTCTTATTTGTTTTTGAATTGTTTTGTTTTTATTTCTTGTCTGCTGTTCTGTTCTTTTATATATTGGAAATAAAATCAATCCATCAATAAAATAAAAAATAAAAACAATCAATTCATGAGGTTGCCAGGTACCCAGGGTATATTTCAGGAAGTTACTGACACATAACCCCCCCCCCCTCAAAACTGCAGCGTCATGTTTTTTTCATAGACTGTAAAAAAGCGTGCTGTTCATTCTGTAAATTAGCATTTAGCAGTTACAACCATAAACAACACTGGCTTATCCGCGTCATCCTCCCCAGCTCCACCCTCTCGTCCAGAAATCGTAACGTCTGGTTTAAAAAAAACAACAAGATGGCAACGGCCATATTGGGGCGGCTGTGGCCCAGGTGGTAGAGCGGTTGCCTACCAATCGGAAGGTTGGTTGTTCGATCCCTGGCCCTGCAGTCTCATGTGGAAGTGTACTTGGGCAAAACACTGAACCCTGAATTGCTCCCGATGCTGTGCCATTGGAGTGTGAATGTTAATCTGATGAGCCCCTTTGTAGGCCTATGGCAGTCTCGGCCACCTGTGTATGAATGTGTGTGTATGATGAAGGGTTCCTCTATTACGTAAAATCGCTTTGAGTAGTCGTTAAGACTAGAAAAGCACAATATAAATACAGTCCATTTACATTGCCAAACTCGTAGCTTCAAGCACGAACCAATGGGGGACGCCACTGCTGCTCCGTCCACTACTTTTACAGTCTGTGGTTTTTGCACATCGTTCTTTGTCTGGTTTAAAAAAAAAAAAACAGAGGCCTGTACTACGAATCAAGATTTGGCTTTAACGAGGTAACTTCAGGTTCAACCCAGGGTTTCTGCTCGGAGCAGGTTATGTTGGAGATTAGGCGATCAACCGGTGTAAAAGCATCGCGTCAATTCAATTTCAATTCAATTTTATTTATAGTATCAAATCATAACAAAAGTTATCTCGAGACACTTTACAGATAGAGTAGGTCTAGACCACACTCTATAATTTCCAAAATTATTCACCGTTCTTATTATAAAATTATTCACGAAACACCGTTCTTTAGAAACATTCCTTGATGGGTATTTGAAAGATATAGATTTTCAGCGGAGGGAATTGTGTATCGGCTATTTGTCGGCTTGTTGAGCCGTGTGTTGCCAATGTGCACATCTGTTTGAATTTGTTTTTATATTTTTTTTATTTGCTCTCACGATCGCTTACCACTGCCAGGGTTGCAACTGGAATAATAGGCTAAAGCAACGACATTTTATGTAAAGCACAAGAGTAATTATCGTCAGATCTTGTGCCTGACTGATGGGGAAGTGATATCGATGAGCATTGTGATTTACGCATCTACAGCGTCTGCTATTTTTTTGCCAGCTTTCCTCCTGTTTTATAGCCTGGGAAAACCCTGACGAACTTCCGGCAAATTTGAGATTTGCTCTGCAAGTCAGTCTGGCCAAGAGCCCATTCAAGCCCATTTCCAATTTTTCCAAATCAAGGCACCAATCTCAACCGTTGAGGCGGGCTTTACATGATGAAGATAGCGCAGTGACGGCGAGCAGCTTTTTGTTTACATTCAACATAACGGCCACCAAAGCGCAGCAACCAGTTGATACCGCTGTCGCTGCTACATCACCCGGATCTTTGGTCTGATTGGTTGAATATATCGATGTTATATCGATATCGTGATATGAGACTAGATATCGTCTTAGATTTTGGATATCATAATATGGCATTAGTGGTGTCTTTTCCTGGTTTAAAGGCTGCATTACAGTAAAGTGATGTCATTTTCTGAACTTACCAGACTGTTGTAATTGTTCTATTATTTGCCTTTACCCACTTAGTCATTATATCCACATTACTGGTGATTAGTGATCAAAAATCTCAGTGTAAATATTTTGTGAAAGCACCATTAGTCAACACTACAACATCGTTGCGGTATCGATATCGATGTATTTGGTCAAAAATATTGTGAAATTTGATTTTCTCCATATCGCCCAGCCCTATGTAGAATTATAGTTTTCTCTTCTTATATAAAATATGCGACTCTGGTAGATGTTTGCGATTGGCCGTGCTGTGCAAACACCGCCTCTTTTATGTGAACGCGCTCGTCGCTGGATGGGAAACCCTGGGTTGATTGAACTAGTTGTTAACCACCGTCGTGACACAGCTTATGCGGGACCGTGGTTGTTAGGTTATGTGAAGCCAGGTAACTGAAATAAATCCAGGGCATGTTGATCTTGATTCGTAGTACAGGCCTCAGCTCTACTGTAACGTTCTATGTAACATTAGTGAGACTTTGAGTTGCTGGCTAGCTGTTTCCCCCTGCTTAAGCTTAGCTAGCTGTCTGTAGCTAGCTATGCTAGTGGTTTCAATCTTCCCATCCAATTCCCAGCAAGAAGGCAAATAACCTTTTTGAACTTTTAATTTCTTTTAATCCAATTTTTTACTTCTTAATCTCCAATTTTGTTATGACTTTGATAGAATTAATTCTTTGCATAGCCTTAAAATCCTGAGTAAACGTAGGTCAAAATAAAAGCCTTATGAGTAGCTAAATGACAACGTAGTCTGAATCCTGCATTTGGTTGTTTGCTAATGGCGTCCTTCGCCGCAGTTTGTTTTCCTCTCTTCTGCATCATCTGCTGCTCTCTCCTCTTTTTAAAATGAGAGATTTGTCATGAGCACAATTAAACTTCAGTCTTCGAATCGCCGCACTTTTGTCACATTGTTTTGAAGCGCCGTTACGATTGGATTGTGATGAGACTGATTGGCTTGGGCTGCAGGGTCCTCCACAGTACATAACCTGCGTCTCTCCCTCTGACATACAGTCATCACAGCCTCCACTCTGTATTCCTTCTGAAGCAACCATCACAATTTCCCAGGACCCTCTTCGCATAAATTCAATCTCTTCCATTTGCTCGCTAATGCGCAGCATCAGCCTGCGCATAATTATGCTCATTTAAGCTTTTCAGAAGCGAAGCTGCCTTCCCTCACTCGAGTGCATCTTTTAGAGATTTCATATTTCAGTGCGGAGAAGTATTCTACCTGTCGACAATTAGGAACATTTTAGCATGTAAATGACCCTTCTCTGTCTCACATTCGCAACCTTCCTTATTTGCATTGCTAACAGCGGCTGAATGAATGTGTGATGAGTGTGTCAGTGAGGTTGTCATTTCAAAGCCATTAGCCAGCCGCTAACCCGGTGATTGAAAGGGAGATGAAGGCGCTTCGGCCTCCCTCCCGTCCTCTGCTGAACAGTCCGCCTGTCCCTCGATCTGTCCCTCGATCTGTCCAAGTGTTGCTCTTCAAATTCAAAATGTTGTCACTTCAGCTAACCACAGCAGGCGTGTTTTTCGTGACAATGCATGTTTTAGCTCATCCAGTGGGTTTGTAAATGGTTTATTTAGCCTAAGAAGAATAAGAGCGGAGTTTTCTCAACACAAAGGAACATTTCGTTTGTCCGAACAAATTCTAAATCAACAAATTTAGAGATACGTAGTTTTCACTGGACAGGAAGGGGATGAAAAACTGTAATCTGAAAAGTACCTAAAGCTGTCAGACGAATGTAGTGGAGTAAAAAGTACAATATGTACCTCTTGAGATGTAGTAAAGTGTTTCCCACTAGAGCTGGGCAATATATCGATATTATATCGATATCGTGATATGAGACTAGAGATCGTCTTAGATTTTGGATATCGTAATATCGTGATATGACATAAGTGTTTTTAAAGGCTGCATTACAGTAAAGTGATGTACTTTTCTGAACTTACCAGACAGTTGTAACTGTTCTATTATTTGCCGTTACCCACTTAGTCATTATATCCACATTACTGATGATTATTCATCAAAGATCTTATTGTGTAAACATTTTGTGAAAGCACCAGTCGTCAACATTACAATATCACTGTGGTATCGATATCGAGGTATTTGGTAAAAAATATCGTGATATTTAATTTTCTCCATATCGCCCAAGTTTCCACACACAGACTAATCTGTGCCGATGCGCCACACAATCAACACCGGACACCACATATTACTTTCGATATACTTATGTCGAAACCATAAATGGCTTTCTAATCTGTGGGAAACACTGAAGTAGAAAGTTGCATAAAATGTTACTTATAATGTACTTAAGTGCAGTAGTAGAAGTGCAGTAGTATACCACTGCATAGGACCCCTCTACAAGCCAGGGCCACAACATTAGTAACTGATTAATAATCTACAAGTCCTTGAAACCATACGACGATGTAGATTATATTATTTCTACCTTCAAATACGAAGCGTTTTCCATCCTCCTATCTAAACCAGAGAATACAATGGTCGTTTTAAACACGCTGTTAACATTGTGAAATGGTCGCAGTTAGGTTACGCTTAGGCACCAAAACTACTTAAATTAAGAAAACCATCGTGGTTTGATTTTAAAATCAGACATTACTTCACTTCCGGTGACGCTGAACGTGACGTAGCTCCGTTTGGTCCGTAAAGTAAAAAAACAAACGCTTGCTGTTAACTTTTATTTTCAAGCGGCACACACCCTGTTCTCCTGGTTGAAAGTCCTGTTTGTTTGACCCGTCCGCCACCCCATCCTGCGTCCTCGCCCTGAACTTGGCGCTCTTAAGGTGTGTTTCCACTGTCAGCGTCATCTCCCCGCTTTCTGTTAATTTCTATTGGAACAGCCGTGCAATGCATTCTGGTAGCGTTGCGTTGAGTCGCCCGCTCCTCATTTGCATAAAGTTGAATCCAGCCAACATTATGCAAATGAGGAGCGGCTGGCTTTTCTTTAAATCTTTTCAACTGACCTTTGTCGATCTAAAACGAAGACAGATTCAGCAACTGCATAGCCTATTTCTCTCTTAAAGCGGTTTCAGAAACCGGTTTTGTGAACTATTTTTGAGATCGTATTCCGAACGAGCTGCCATTGTGATCGGTTTTTGAAATCCCGAAGCAGACAGACCCACGTGACGCGTTCGTCCAATCAGCTGTAGCCATCGCGGTTGTAGGAGGGTGTGGACTGGTCTCCTCGCCTGTCAGTGGTCAGTGAAGAGAAACTGGTGGCGAGAACACTAGCGTGCAATGCTGGGAAGCTGGGCGATCCTAGCATGACAAGCCAGACCCACACCAAGATGTTCTGGATGTTCTGGGTCTGGAACTCACCATTGACAGGGCTCAATCCGAGGGGCGGGATAAACGGTTGTCTTTCAAATTCCCTCTGCACGCAATAGGATAGAGCTACAACCAACCAGAGCAACGAGGAAGGAAGAGAAGCTATAGTTGATAGATTAAACTTTTGCCGTATTCAGTCGGCAAAACTCTGAACACATCTTCCTTTTTGAAGAATGTGTTTTTTGTTCTTTTCTCAAAGAAAAGCTTAACTCCAAATCTTCCAGAAGACCGTTGTTCCCAGCAGCAGCAGCCATAAGCCCGCCCACCGACTCTATACACTAGGGGTGGGAATCACCAGAGGCCTCACGATACGATATCATCACGATACTTATGTCACGACACAATATTATTGCGATTTTTAAACAAATTGCAATATTCTGCGATATATTGCAATTTATTACCTTTTTTCCAACTTCAAATTTTTCCCAGTTTCAAATGATGTCCCCAAAGGACAATTTTATCAACATTTTTTATCTAAAAAGATAAATTTCTCTTTTTGTTCATCTCACTTCAATTGTATTGCTGCAAAATGGGGATTGTAAGCAGACAGACTGACCAACACATATATCATAAAAGATCGATACTTGGCATCTGTGTATCGATACAGTATTGCCATGAAAAATATCGCGATACTATGCTGTATCGATTTTTTTCCCCCATCCCTACTATACACGATGTGATTGCCAGCTCGCAAGTCAACGGAGAGTGCCTAGACCCCCCCCTAGCTGCAAAATAATTTTGCTGCCGCTAGGGTGAGTCTAGATTTCTAGGCTAGGACGATCCCATCCGTGAAAACAATGCGTTTATGGACACCCACCATTATACTTTGCCACATTAGTTTCTGCTTTATTCCGGTCATAATTATTTTCGGCCACTAGAGAGCGCCGCCGCCACTATTGACATTTATGAGTCGTAATTGGTACTTGAACAAACAACCTATGGGAGCATTTTTCAGGGAGTCTTGTAACAATGCAGGACCTGCAATTGTTTGTTTTGCAGTTACTAAAATAAAAAACAATGAAGATGAGGATTTTTAGGGCCCCTGCAAAGCCAGCAGGACGCTCCGTCCTCTGCTCTCTCCAGTCTATTAAAATGTCTCCCACGTGCTCACTCCCCTCCTTAAAATCTTCACTTTTTCCCTCCATATGTCTGTCCTCTGTCTCCTCTCTGTGTTTTTCATCATAATGTGTCTGGAGCGTTCTGGACCCTCAGCACCAGCAGCAAACATCAAACAACACCCTGTCTCATTTCTCCACACTTTCTGTCTCCGACACCTCCCGTGTCCTCGTTATTTCCCCTTCCCACCTTCCGTTGCTCTGCTGCTGCACACGGCACCCGTCCCATCAGTGTAAATCACAAACGGTGGCTCCGGCAGCGAAGGGTGTCCATTCTAAACTAATTGAGGCCCTGTGGATTTGCCCTATTTGCCCAAATGAAATTCTGACTTTGAGTGTGAACACTTGTGGGAAATTATGTCCGCCCACATGAAGTGAAAAATGGAAAGGTAACAAATTGGAAAACTCTTCCAGAAGCAGAAAGGACCACCCAGAGAAAGTTTTGGTATCATGAGGTGGTTGGTGAACATCAACAGTGTGCAGTTTAATAATGATATGAAGGACATAGGAGTTTCAATATCAGCAAAATGATTGCCTCTTGAGTCGCCCAGCGGCGGACCCTGCACGCCCACGGACAGGATGCATGTTGCAGGTTGAGAGAGGAGTAGTTTGGAAAAATAATTTCATGATTTTGCAATAAAAGCGCCACATAGCCCCTCCTCAAAATATTGATAAACCGCGCTTCCTAATAACTGATCGGCACCATATTTTTGCACACAGCCTAAGCGGACCGTGGGGAATTACCAAGTTGCGTTTTTTTTTTTTTTATTGGAGTAATTGTTGCCAAGAGATGCAAAACTTCCTGTTCTGACTGTAACCTTCAGGAAGTTGTTCCTCTTTAACTTCCGAATGTTTTTTGGAGTTTTTCATCACGAGTGTCCACAGATGCTACATTCAAAGTTTGGTGCAGTTCGGGGTTAGGTTCTATGTGGAGTTTGCAAACGTATGTTTAACATATATTGCTAAATTTTTTTAATCTTTTTGAACAACGGCGTCAGCTGGTGAGCGATTGACGTCACGTTT
>NC_053124.1:29246517-29316517 GCF_010015445.1 Perca fluviatilis
CGAAATCATTTAAATATTGAGCCATTACACTGAAATTCTAACAGGAGCCTATAATTTCTGTAGCCTACTCCGTAACAACAGACTACCTGGACGCCTTTTTCTCGTCTCTCTCCACACCTCTGTCTTCAGACTTTTGCGTTTTTAACCTTTAGACGGTAACGCGACGGTGGAGCGTTTTTAAGATTTCCACTCTGGAGGGTGGTTTCACTTTTTTGCGTTTTTAAGCCCCAAAAACGCCGTCGCCATATAAACGAAAGGCACATCCGATAAAATATTTTTTCGTTTTCACCCGAGAGCATCATCGTGTAAACACGGCCTAAGGCCTATATAAAAGAGACTTCAGATACAGTATTAGGGGACCATTAAGGTCTATATAAAAGAGACTTCAGATACAGTATTAGGGGACCACTAAGGTCTATATAAAAGAGACTTCAGATACAGTATAAGGGGACCACTAAGGTCTATATAAAAGAGACTTCAGATACAGTATTAGGGGACCACTAAGGCCTATATAAAAGAGACTTCAGATACAGTATTAGGGGACCACTAAGGTCTATATAAAAGAGACTTCAGATACAGTATTAGGGGACCACTAAGGTCTATATAAAAGAGACTTCAGATACAGTATTAGGGGACCACTAAGGTCTATATAAAAGAGACTTCAGATACAGTATTAGGGGACCACTAAGGTCTATATAAAAGAGACTTCAGATACAGTATTAGGGGACCACTAAGGTCTATATAAAAGAGACTTCAGATACAGTATTAGGGGACCACTAAGGTCTATATAAAAGAGACTTCAGATACAGTATTAGGGGACCACTAAGGTCTATATAAAAGACTTCAGATACAGTATTAGGGGACCACTAAGGTCTATATAAAAGCATCCAAAGAGCACCATGTCATGGGACCTTTCATTCAGAATGGTTTGACACATATTTTGCCTTTAACAAACATTGCGCCACCCCCCATATTGCGATTTCGATAAAATCGTGATTCATTGTGCTGCCATGATTTCCATGTAGTTTCGTTAGGCCAGGATGGACTTTTCTTTATTGAAAGAAACTGACTATTTTGAAGTTCCTGATCTAAGATTTTGGTAGATACTTAGTATACTGCGTTAATGAAACAGGTGGATAAGAATCTGTTTCCTCCACCCCAAAGACAGTGCTTTAGGGTTTACTGTATATATTCAGCATGACATTAACCATGTAAAAACTATATTCTAGCATGAATGCTTCCTCCATGAATATTTAGAACCAGTGTGACCCTACTAACTTGAAAAAGCAACCGCCAGCCCTATTCCCAATCCCATAATGCTCTTTTCTGGTGATGCAATATTGATGTAAGACACTGATATGCTGTAACTCGGAGGATGAATGTGAGCAGGCATTGTACTGTGTTTTACTTCTTGGCAGCTTGAGGTTTCTTAGAGAAGTGTGCCATACTGATAAAAAGCACCTGCCTGGGGCTTGGGATGAGCCTGTTTTGAACTTTGTTCTATAAAACATCTATGAGGCAGCGTGGACTCTCTGCAGTTAGCCTTTGTTACACAAAGAATGAGGAATATGCTTCAGAGAAAAGGAGGATTTCTTTTTGCCAAGGGAGAGGCCGAGGAAAGAGTTAATAATAGAAGACTACGGGGCGCTCAGGGATATATTGTCTTATGATTTCAAGTCGGGCCTCACTGTGCAACTGTGCCAACTGTAAGATACTCTTTCCAGAAAAATATACCAAGCGAGGTGAAAGTGTTTTGATCTGATGTTTAATGATGGATAAATTGTATTTGATGTCATATAAGTCAATGTGATAAGTGGGATTGTGGTTTGTGCCAAGTCGCTGAAATATTATTCAGATATTTAAAAGGGATTTTTAGTAACAGTTTTAATCCAAATATGAGATCAATTATTGGGTTGTCATATACTAAGATTTTTAATAGATTTTCTGCACAGGTTAAGGCAGTTATTCAAAGATAGAAAACCGTGAAATTCACTAAACATTATAGCACACGCTTGAATGTACCTTTTGCTAATCCAGTGTGGTTGAAATAAATAATGTATGGATAGATGAACATATTTTAATTTATTAAGCTGTTTTTAATAGGTTTTGATTAGATTAAGATATATTAAAGGGGGTGCAGACCTTTTCTAGTTGTCAAAATAATAGAGTGATCCTAGACATTCCATTTGAATTGATTATATAGAAGTGAATATATTAAGAGCCTTTTAAAGGTAAGGATAAAGAGACACGCTTACATGAGTGGTGTATCTTTCCATTGTTTTGAGGAAGATGAGAAGATTTTAAATCAGTGAAACAAAATGAGCTCTCGTGTTGGTGAGCAGTGGCTCACATCTAATGGGATTACATCAGGAATGATGACTGTAATCCAGTTGGATTTGTTTTTCTGAAAGGGTTTTATTTATTCACCGGACGAGAACAAGCGTGTTTTGATTGGGTCATGAGAGCTATGTTATTTTGAATATGAAATCACAGCTCATTATCACTGCACATGTTAGCGCAAACGGAGAGTGCAATGTTGTCTTTAAAAGTTGTTAGCTCTCTTTATAGATAACCACAGTGCCCACGAGCAATGCACAAGTGTTTATGTCAATGGTGGAAGAAGTAATCACATCCTTCACCTAAGTAAAAGTGACAACATAATAATGTAAATGCACTACATTGCTTTTTACTTAGGCAAAAATACACGAATATCATCAGCAAAATGTACGTAAAGTATCAACAGTAAAAGTAATCGTGCAGAAAAATGGCCCTTGGGGTAAAACTTAATAATAACCATCACCAATAAATGGTAAACTTATGGTTATTTAAACTTTAGTTAAAAGTTATTTGACTGTTAAGAAACAAATCAAATTTAATAATATGTGATTATTAGTAATGCTATTTCACGTTATTTTACCAGTTCATTGTTGCACACATCATAACATTTTCTATATTCTATTAAGTATTTGGGAATGTTTACTAAATTGTTTGTAAACTGTCAATAAACATTATTTGGATGGCTATTATAAAATTGCAACAGATGATTTTAATACCTTGTGAATGGTTAATAAATACTAAGGTTGTCACAATTTCGATTTAAAATAGAAATCGATCGAAATTAAGTCACAATCTTGAATATCGAATTAAAAAATGGAATCGTCGATACTGCCACGCCCCCATGTCACGTCCGGTCGGCTTGTCAAGTGGAAAAAAACACGTGTTGGAAGTGCTGCGAGTCAATCAACCTCCTGTAACTTAGCTAGAGCCAGTCAAAAGTTAGCATGGCAACTGCAGATGCTGGAGTCCCATCGTTTTGTAGCCTAAACGGAGCAGCTTATATTGGTTATATTAGCGAGAGCAACAAGTTAGCGGACTGCCCGAGTCGCCCTATTTGCTATCGTTCTGCTCAGCTTATTGTGCTGGCTCGATGGTGTTTTAAGCCCCTGACTAAGCCTTGAAGGCAGCGCTGCGACCTTGTCTTCAACCATAACTGTCGGTACACGATCCGTGCTGCCTGTGCGATCTGTTCTGCGCATGCGCAAGATGATCGCGCATGCGCAGATGATCGCGCATGCACAGATGATAATCCTGTTGTAGGGATTTACGACACTGCACGATCTGTTCCACGCTTCCGGTCGTAGTTGTAGCGGTCTGCCGTTAGCCTCCACCGGAAAGCTAACGTTAGTTTAGCTAACAGCTAATTCGGCTAACCGCTAGCTGAGACAAAAGCATGTAAAAGACCCTCAAACCTGAAAATAACTGTTAAAATATATAACAGCTGTTACGTCAGTTCTACTTTACTTGTGCTCATTTAAAATACAATCACTCAATACTTGTCTTTATTGTTATTACTGTAAAGTATTAATTTAGCTGTAGCCTGCTTTTCCCAGTGTTTAGTTTTTACTTTATTGACAGATTGTCAAGTTTCCAATTGACTGAAGACATGTTGTTACATTATGTTGTTAATAAATGTTTTAAATTTGATAATGTAATGTGGTACATTGCGAACAAAGGTCAGATATATTATATTACATACATACATAGTCTAGTCTAAAAATGGCATAGCAACCTGTGCTTTAAAAAAAAAAAAAAGAGTAAAAATCGAGAATCGAATCGAAAATGTAATCGAATCGAGGATTTGGAGAATCGTGACACCCCTAATAAACACTATGTAAAACAGCACTAAACATTATTTAGATAATTATTATCAGAGCACAAATCTGATCTTTTTTTATAAATCACCCATAAAAACAATAATAATAAATAAATAAATATTTCTTTATGCTTTATAAGCCACTTATTATTATAAGCATTAGTTGCAACTTTATAATGGCATCCAAATATATTAAAATTAAAGTCAAGTACAGAAGTGCAGTAAATGTACGTACTTACTTTCCACTGGTGGTTCACATACATCAGTCAGCTGTGGTTAACAGTTGTACTGGGAAGCATCTGTGTTTAAAAAAAAAAAAAAAAAAATGTGTTAATGCAAACTGGCACTGTGCTGAAAATAAAAACACAGTCAGCTAACCTTAGCCGGATCCTGTAGATGGAAATAAAATGACACGCAGAGTCGATAATATAAAATCAGATAACATTTGGGAAAGCAACCTCCAAACTCCTCCCCCCCCCCCAAAGGAGCTCTGTGTTGTTTTTATTTCTTTATATTTAGTTTTTTTGTAGCAGAGTGCTGTTCACTTGATCCTATAATCACTGCCATCACCGCCTGATTAATATCCGATATGAACAGGTCAACAGGATGCTAATGGGAGATGATGGGTTTGTTTACCAGAGGACCACAGTCGGGGAACGTGTGTGTGTGTGTGTGTGTGTGTGTGTGTGTGTGTGTGTGTGTGTGTGTGTGTGTGTGTGTGTGTGTGTGTGTGTGTGTGTGTGTGTGTGTGTGTGTGTGTGTGTGTGTGTGTGTGTGTGTGTGTGTGTGTGTGTGTGTGTGTGTGTGTGTGTGTGTGTGTGTGTGTGTGTGTGTGTGTTTGGGGGTGGGGGGGGAAGAGTTTAGTCGGTTTATTGCTCGTGTGTAGGTGTACTTAACTTTTGGACCAGATGATTGAGATAATTATCCTGGCTTAGCCTTGGAAAACCCTGACCATCTTCCGGCAAATTTGAGATTTGCTCTGGCAAGTCAGTCTGGCCAAGAGCCCATTCAAGCCCATATCCAATTTTTCCAAATCGAGGCACCAATCACAACCGCTGAGGCGGGCTTTACACGATGACAATAGCGCAGCGACGGCGAGCAGCTTTTTGTTTACATTTAACATGACGGCCACCGCAACGAAGAGCAGCAACCCATCGGTGCCGCTGTCGCTGCTACGTCACCCGCATCGTTGGTCTGATTGGTTGAAGGACTATCCAATTGCGCCCAGAGGCATTTGAGTGGCGTCCGTTGGTGACGCCTCTTTGGAAATGAGCTGTGAATGAAGCTTGCCCAGACCCATCTCAGTTACAACTGAGAAGGGTCTGGTGTCAACCAGGCTAATTCTCGCTGCTCTCAACATGCTAAAAATGTTCCCGTCCTTGACTCTCTTAAAATATACCTTTTCTCTTCATATGATCGGTGTTTGTTTTGTCTTTTCTGCAATTCATCAACCTTGTAAATACCCAAAAGAAAAGTGTTCTCCAGGAGGGAGTGTATCTTTGGTAAGATAATCTTGGTACTGGCTCTTTGATTGGTCCAATATCTTTGTGGGTGGGTCATAATTAATAAATTCAATTTCAACAACCACACAGGCAATTGTTAGCCATTGCTTAGTCTCATTTTTTATTTGAGCAACTGTACGTTACTTTCATGACTTTGTAGGTGTATTGGCTCAAATCCCAGAATAACGTAGATAGTGCTGAGGTTACGGGACCATCGTTGCTGTCAGTTTTGACAGCCCGACCATTTGCTACTTCTGCACCCATGAAGGATAGACAGTTAACGCTAGCTGGACCCCCTCCTTTGGCGCGAAGACGTCGTCATTGACATTTGTGGGTTTTACAGTACCTTTTTTCAGATGTCAAATTGCTGCCAAGAGAAGCTAGAAGCTGAGACACAAATGTTTCCACAAATGTATCCAAAAACTGAGTTGGGTTAGGAAGGAGTCAACTTGCCCCACTGACTGACATCCTGTCAGAGACGGCGTGTACTTTGCCTAAATTGGCCAAAAATGTCAACATCTTCTAGTTTGAAAACTCCTTTGCTCAAAATGTGGTTCATTAAAAATATTTCCAGATCCCACAAGATGTTCAAAAAGCTACTCCAGATAGCTTTGAAATGTACTTTTTATGGTAGTTGTACTTTTGATATACCATACCATCTATATATGGTAACAACCGTGAATTTGAAGTAATTCTACTAATGAGAGAGAAGTTTCCAGCAGCGCTCTCCATTGCAGGGGAATGTGAACTCAATCTTCCAGAGCAACTGAATTGAGAAATAGCTGCAACAGTAGCAAATGAGCACCATTAGCTGACCTTTTAGAAATAAATCCCAAATGTACAGCTCAAGACGTGCTTAATGAAAGCTCTTCAGCCTCGTCCACACATACTTGAACCTACAGCAGGAAAAAGAAAATACAGTTACTTTTGAGCGTCGGAGGGAATTGAACCCTAGCCTCTGGCACTGTTATTAACTTCCTTCACCTGTTCAGCTGCAGAGGACATCTTGATGAATTGGCCCTGAAATAATCTGGTTCGAGCCGTCGCGACATGCTGTCGGCAAACAATCACCCAACCTCATTAGCATTGTGTATTGACATGAGTGTAAATCTCATCTGAGAGCATTAGCATGCTGTGGAGTATTGATGTCGTTTTGTAAATCAACATTGGTGGCAAATACAGCAGGTAGGACAAGGACTCTCTTCAACAGGTTTTTAAGGGAAATCCAGCAGCGACAAGAATGAAAACGCTGAGCTTGCAAACCGATTTTAAAGGATCATACTTTTTGAGACAGTTTGCTGCAGAAAAACAACTATGTTAAAATTGTAATGTACAGCAAAAGGTACTGTAACGGTTCCTGTAACACAGTGACACGTAAGGGTGTTTGAATTTGGGTGATGGAGACTTTGACACCAGAGTTCGTGTTCCATCTAGCCACAGCAGTTGATGTTGGTTACCTTGAATCACAGTCTTTACCTAACTTTAACCAAGAAGTTAAGTTGCCTAAACTTAACTAGACCTTTTAACCATCGGTGTTACCAGGGGCAGAATCACTGATCCCGATAAACAATATTGACACTTTCTATTGTTATCAGTAGGCGGTTTGTTTAAATTGGTTTACATTTGGATTATACTTTGTCTACATTAAACCTACAACACACTAACACAACACACTATTAAACGTACAACAACAAGTGTGCAACGACAATAAACATCAGCAGCATGTGGAACGGAGGTAGGTTACAGCCTTCAAGAGAACACATTTAAAATACTTAGTCTTTTCTCGTGCAGTCATTTTCGCATGCAGTAATGGTAAAGTTTACCCGCGACCTGCGAACCGCCCCAACTCTTTTGGTTCTGTAATTTTTTTTTTTTAAATTGTCATTCTTTACCTATCCAGTTTTGGGAATATTTTAGATCCAAGACAAAACGACAAAAGGTGGGACTCGGAGGAAAAAGTCGCAATTACAAAAATCCGTCTGCTCCTTCAGCACCACGGACAGCGTCATGAATTTTTCAACACACAGTTAGGCTGCTGATGTTTCCGAGCCGTGGTCGGGACCGTAGATTCTAACTTGCACAGACAAGTCAGTCAGTTAAAGGACCAATGAGTCAGGCAGACTAGACTAACACATTCAACTAAACAACACCGCTGCCCCTGTCCCCTCTTTGATACTAGGAGGGGGGTTAATAAGAGGGATGCATTGTGCTTACAAGGGGGATGGCATCACCTTTCACCTCCCCTCAAGTCGCCTACCGATTATTAATATCTACTGTTACGTGGGGGGAGGAAAATGTGTGAGCATATATGAGCTGAATGAATCACTAATAGGCTACTTCTGGATACATTATCATAATTACCACACAGCCATTTCATTTCACTATTAACTGTCAGGTTGTGCATGCAAACAACAGCAGCAGGGAAGCAAAGAGGATGAATGGATACATTGATCTGGCAACTGTTACAGGTTAATGGTATTGGCTATAGCGACTTATTTTATTTATTTTTTAGATGATAGCGGTCTCCCCGACTTTTTTTTTATATATAAATATACATATTCAACACAGCACAGAAAGCATATGTTACCATCTAAATGATCTTTAATTTGACTTAACTTCTCAGTGGAAAGTGAGCGAGGGAAAATTGAAATTGAAGATTGGGTCTTCAAAGTTTTCAGGGTTGTTAAAGTGGAGCTGAATTGCTCAGTGACTAAATGGATAAAGCATGTCATGTTTTAGTTGTATGCTTGTTCAACACACATTTTCAAATGTGTGCCGAATGAGCAAAATGCTGTTACTAATTCAAATGGCAGATGTCTTCTCTTGCAGTGAAACTCTTCATTAGTTGTGCTTGTCGAATTAAGTGATTTTTGACTCTGTGTTGTGTGTTCCTCTGGGCTCTGAGCCCGGGGCAGCTGCACTTATTAACACACACAGCACTTATTAACACACACACACACACACACACACACACACACACACACACACACACACACACACACACACACACACACACACACACACACACACACACACACACACGTACGCCCTTCCGCCCCTCCACTTTAACTGGAATCCCCAAATTTGCTGTAAATGCCTCTGAGTCCCCTCAGAAGCATTTTCTGTGCTCCCGAGCAGGTTAGTTGTTCAGCATAAGTTACGATTTAAGTTTACGATTTAACCCGGTAACAAGTGATCCACCGTTGTGGTACAGAAAACCCTGGGTTGAACCTGAAGTTACCTCGCTAACGCCAAATCTTGCTTCGTAGTACAGGCCTCAGAACTCTTTTTTTTTTTTTTTTTTTTTTTTTTTGTCCAATGAACATAAACAGATAAATAGTATCTAACATGGTACAGACAGGGGGGGTCGGAATGGGGGTGGAAATGGGACTGAGTTCCCAGGGCCCTCATATGAGAAGGGCCCAAATAGATGCTAGAATGAATAAGTGTGGATGTGGGGAGGGGCCTATAGAGAACGCCTTTCTACAAGACCCGGAATATTGTGCTACGCCCCTGGGTATACAGAAGTATTGCAGTATTACTGAAGATAGGGTGTAAAAAAAAAAAAAAAAAAAATATATATATATATATATATATATTGTGTGTGTGTGTGTGTGTGTATATACACACACATATAAATACATACACTTTAGTTAGATTTATTGTCAACGTTTATGTAATCCCAGAACCTGTCAAGGGGACACCCCCCAACCCCACCACCCCGTTATCACTTAATCTGCTCATCATACATTCATAAGATGCAGTTTCAGTCATTGCACTGACCCATTCTACTCCAGAACTCTCTTAACTTAATCTCTATGCAGATTTATGTGCAAGAGTTTTCTAAGCCTTGTTACAGTTCCTGTCGGTGACCGGTACAATGTGATGCCCTTTCTTACATATGACAAACTTGCGTTTTTTTTTGTGATAAATGGGCTTGGAGAGGATTAATAAGGCCTAGAAGCTTTTAAAAAGTTACAGGTAAGAGTTAAGGGACCGCACCCCTCGTCAAAGCTCTTTTTCGCGAACACATTGTGAGAGAATTTATTATTCCTGGCACAGAACAAGAGATCCTTCACAGGGCGGAGAGCTGTTATGTATAGGATTCATTTAGTTCTCCACATCAGCACTTTTGTTCCAGTTCTCTCCCCCAGATTAAACGGGGGGAGGTATGCACGGGAATGTGTCTCGTTTGGTTTACCTCTGCCCAGAAGAGGTAATAATGGGCTCCGGGATGCAGCGCAAATGAGAGATTTTATCCTCTTGTGAACGCCACGAGGCGAGCGAGTGTGTTGAACTTGTTTTTTGTGTGCTTTTTTTTTTTTTAAATAGAACAAAAGAATGACGTTTTATTGTCAGGAACTTGTAGGAGAAGTTTTGTTTCTTTTTCCTTTCATCCGAGAAGTGCAAACCTCTGCACAATCCGGCACCACTTAAAATATATCTGTGCTGTCAGTTTCTGGCCAGTGTTACGGTGTTTATTGTATTTGCTGTATAATTTAGTAGGTGGAGGCTGCAGGGGAAGAGGGGCGCCTGCTGCTCTGCTTGCCCTGCTTGCACTGTAACTGTGGCCCAAACAAGAAGCATTAAAAATGGATTAAAGATGGATAGATGGATGGATGGATGGAAGGAAGTACAGTACTAGCATGAGAATACTGTAAGAAAATGCCCTGGCTCCTGTTCTTGTCTCAATGTATAGCTGCAGCTATACATTTGTATGTACAATGTATTCAACCCACCCAATTATGCCAGATAACGACTTCTTGTCAAGACAACTTCTTGTACATGTTCTCTTCCCCAATTTAAAACCCAAAGCAATCTTAATGTAAGGAGTCAGTTTCTCTGAACCTTGGCAAAAAGATAATGGCTTGGTCTTTTTATATTTTAAAGCGTCTCTGAGAATTTTGGTGCAATCAATCATTCTGTGAGTAGATGTCAAATAGTTTCTCACAAGCAAAATGCCTCAAACGCGCCTGCTGATTTAAACGGACTCCGACTCTAAATGTGCATCATAATTTATTATTGACTGAATGAAAATAAGAAAGGAAAAAAAAACTATTTCTATATGCAGAAGTGAACAGGTGCAACTTGTTTGCCCAGTGAGAGGTCTTTTTCTCTTTTCTACAGACCAAGAAGTTGTAATCTGAGGCTACAGGCTGTCCTTTCTTAGAATACACACCTATTTAATAGGGGTGTGCAAAAAAAACGATTCACATTCGTATTGCGATTCAAGCTCTACCGATTCAAAATCTATTCATAGAATTCCAAAAATCAATTCATATTTTAAATTTTTTTTTTTTATTGTATATCTAATGCAATCACATGGGAAAAGGAACTACATTTACATACTGTGAATCGTTTTTTTAAATCGAGAATCGTTTTTGAATTGAATCTTGAGCCTAAAAATCAATATCGAATCGTGACCTTTTCTGAATCGTGCACCCTTACTATTTAATGTAAAAAGCTAAGCGCTCCGCTAGTCAATGCTAACTACCAGGCGCCAAAAAATCTTTCTTCAGATGGCAAAGCCATAGGCAAAGGCAGGGCCCATCGTACTCGCCCTCTGATTGGCTAGTACTCGTTGCGTGCTCAGGTTGGATTGGTTAAGGTGAGGGTAAAATTGTCAGGGTGAGCCAATTGGAGGCAGAGTAGGGCGGGACATGCCTTTGCTATCCTGGGAAAAAAAAACATACTCGCCTGCCGGGTAACTAACGTTAGCGGAAACAGTGGCAATCAATAAGTAATAACAATACAGGTCTGCTGCCTTATTTTTACTTTTCTTTTTTATTGGTCTGTTGATTTTTTTATTATTTGTTTTTATTAGTACTGAGCAATGTTGTCACTTTATCACGTTGAGTCCTACCGTGTGCTGCTCATTGTGTGTGTGTGTGTGTGTGTGTGTGTGTGTGTGTGTGTGTGTGTGTGTGTGTGTGTATTGCAAAATAAAATATTGGGCACAAATTACATATCAATACTCAAAATCTTTTTGAGAAATAAAAGAAATAAACTTGCATTGCATTCAAAAAGAGTTTCAATATTTCCTTTCCAGAATTACATGGAATTTTATTTATGGCAACGTGGAGACTGCTTTGAAACTTTAAAAAATATAGTTACACAGTTAAACAAATGTAAATAGATTTTCGTAATATAAAATATTTATAATAGCTGCTTTAAGCAGAGATATTCAACAGGGGGTCCTTGACCCATAGGGGGTCCTCAGAGTTAGTGCAGGGGGGCTGCCAATTATTTGTTTTTCAAAATAAAAATAAATGTCTGAAATACACATTAAAAACAATCTAACATTTTAATAGCAAAGATAAATTGGCCTATTTGTGAAAAAAAAAATGTAATTGACACATTGAAGATAAGCTTACTATTCCTAATATGGTAGCCATACAGTTAAGCTTAAGGATCCACTGCCATTCATTTTCATCCATGCAGCCCAGTTTAATGCAACTTAATGTTGTATATGTAGTAGGGGGTCCCTACTCTGTCTCTTTTTTAGCTTAGGGGTCCTTGGCCTGAAGAACGTTGAAGACCCCTGGCTTTAAGTATGCAAACGACAAAACCAACTGTTTTAAATCTCCAGTCAGTCATTTATTTACTGCAGACTACCTAACCAGTCCATAAACCTGCGAATGTGAGTGTAGACAGTCTTCTGTTGTGTTGCCAGTACAGATGGTCCGATACCATTATTTGCTTCCTGATACGGATTCCGATACCTGAACTTGCGTATCAGCCGATACCGAGTACCGATCCGATACCAGTGTATCATACATTGTATTGTGTTTTAACAACTGTATACTACTATCCCTGTATGGATGTGATATGATTGCTATCATTGTTGTACGGCCTGGCTCAGGTTAAACTTTTCGTGAAATGTGAACGCCACAGAACTTTCTTTTATCATCCTGTTTGACAGTGAGTCATAACAAAAAGAGAACATAAATAAACTTCTTTAAAGTAGATTTTCTTTGGGGTTAAATTACGTGGTAATGGATCGCTGCATAAACTCAAGTACTTGCCGATACCAGCATTTTAGGTATCGGTATCGGAACATCTGTATCCCTTAGTGTCTTAATGTCCTTAAGCAATTTTGACATATTCTGACTTCATTAACAGCTAAATCCTAAACTTATGGAATGCCGCTGATGCCATTGGTCCACTTACCTGCCGTCCACACAAAGTACAGCAGATGTGCTTCTTATTAAATTTCAGCGCGTTCTGTAACTCACAATGAGTTTTATTTTGCTTCCAGATGTTCTTTCGTCTGGGTTTCTGTGCAGAGTTTTGGTTTCACATAACAGACGTGTTCAGAGGCGTCCTCTCTGACAGGAGTACAGTTCAGGGAAAACAGTGAAGTCTTGCAACATCTGTGTGCAAAGATTCTTGCCACACTTAAGGAAAAAAATGAATACATGGTGCAAAAACATATCAACATACAGCATATCAAGTCTGAAACATAACATACAGCATATCAAGTCTAAAACATATCAACATACAGTATATCAAGTCTAAAACATATCAACATACAGCATATCAAGTCTAAAACATATCAACATACAGTATATCAAGTCTAAAACATATCAACATACAGTATATAAAGTCTAAAACCAGCTCAGGGAACCATTTACTGGGACCAGCACAACAAAACACTTTTATTCTAACGAGCCAAATAGATGTGTGATTACTTCTTTTTCTTTTTTCTTTTCTTTTCTCTGGCTCTCTGTTCTTTCATTCTTTTATCCTCTTTGTTAGCCGGAGGGAATTGATGGAGATGTGTCGGGGGTCCAGAACCACAGGTGTTAGGGAGGTAGCCGGTAATGAATGGCTTTCAGCAGAATCTTAATCATGATTAACGATTAAGAAGAGCCAGGAGGCGGGGGTGCCTGACAATAGAGCGAGCCGACCAGGCGTGGCAAACGCCGGCCTCGGCACAAACCCCACACAGAGCCGCTTGGCGGGGGACTTTGGCCAGCCAACCACGGACATATTTACGGTGGCCCTGAAGTGCCAATCACAACAGCAAATAGAAAAATGCAACAACAAATCATAATACACAACGGCAAATAGGAAAACACTTCAACAAAACACAACGGCATTAACTTCTACCGGAAAAGGTAGGGCCTATCTAGCAAAGGACGGACCTGATTGGACAGACGCACTGTCTGTCTTTTAGCAGGACGGAGAGGTGAAAAAACACGGAAAAGCGCCTCACTGTCTATGCTTTTAACAGACGGACTAGCCGTTTCTCATTTCAAAACACTGGACGAAATGGATGTGGAACTGTGAACTGTGCTGTTAAATTTTTTGCTGAGTCAGCGTCAGTCTGCTTGCAGGAGGACAATATTCTGTCAGGAACTTTGCCCGCAACGTGTGAAGGTAGGTAACGTTACCGACACTGATAGGCTTAGGACAGGTTGGATAACTACTGGCCTAACCTAAAGCTTTCAATCAGGAGGGTCCGTCCTAGATAGGCCCTACCTTTTCCGGTAGAAGTTAATGCTGTTGTGTTTTCATGTTTTCTGTCATGTTTTCCTATTTGCCGTTTTGTTGTCCTATTTGCCGTTGTGTTTTATGATTTGCACTTCAGGGCCACCGTACATATTGACACCCTTCTGCATTTCAAGAATCACGTACCGTTGTTGTTCAACGGAGATAGCAATGGCACCGTCATTATTTGCCCTCTCGGGATGAAAATGAAGAATGGTGATAACTCATGACTGAGAGCATCTGCCGGTTATGTTTATGTAAATCAGTAGTCCTTTGGGAAATATCGAATTTAAAATTCTATAAGTTTTTGGGAAAAACTAATACAAAATTTGCCTCATGTTATAACTCACCATCTAGTATTGAATCTTGGAAAGACAAAAAAAGTCTCAAGAAGTTCAATCAGATGTTTGAAGGTGCTCTTGGGGGTCGAGAATTCAATTAAATGTAGAAAAAAAGGAAAATCCAAGGCACTCTTCTTCAAAATGATTAAAAAGCCTTTATTTTACTGGCTATTTCATAATGGAAAATGTAAAAGACATAGGGAGAAGGAACTCACGCATAGCGGCACAAACAGCCTTCTTCAGGATGTGCTTCCCAGACAAACAATTTCCCCTTTTGTGTAGGCTAATTGGAAACACCTGAGTGTCTATGCCGCTACGTGTGGGTTGCTTCTCCGTATGTCTTTTACATTTTCTATTATGAAATAGCCAGTAAAATAAAGGCTTTTTAATCCTTTTGAAGAAGAGTGCCTTGGATTTTCCTTTTTTTTCTACTATTGAATCGGTTTGTCATGCAACTTTAAAACAATCCTTATCTGTTTTAGTAACAATAATCTTGTGGAAGCGGGCAGATTGTGGCTCTACAAGAGACATTTTTTAATCTTTGAAATGAGGATATCAACAAGTTAGCTACAACATACTGTAGTAATGTTAGTCTGAGTAGTTGTACAGCAGTAGTTAATGAAGTATTCAGGCCCTTTTAGTAAAAGTACCAATACCACACTATAAAAGTGTTCCACTCCAAGTAGAAGTACTGCATTAAAAACGTTACTAAAAGTATTTAAGTGTCAGCAAAATGCATCAAGTATCAAAGTATCAAAAAATAATTTGGTCATGCTCCTTATAAACAATTTTTTGGTCTTTTAACATTTGATCTATTCTGTGTTTTGTCTGACACACATTTGGAATATTACCATTGAATTTCAGTGCGGAAAAAAAGCTGTAGCATCAGCAAGTCATTTGGTTTGCTGATTGATATGCGTACATATCCAGTGTGACGTGGAGGGACTTTACCTTTTTGTCTTTTGTGTATTCAAGTTTTTCTGTGTATTGTAGTCTCTCTGCGTCCGGAGCTGGGAGGGGTCGGTCTACAACTTGTTTCATCCCCAAAATGGACAAAGTAATTTCTCCAAATGATAACCTATTGTCAGAGCAAGTGATTGGTTCAAAGTTTTATTCATTTTCATAAAGAAAAATAGGAGTCTTTGAGAAGGCAAACTAGCCACTCAACTTTTCTATAATTGCATGTGTAAATTCAAGCAGCGAATGGAAAAGACGATATTTCTGGTCTATTGTGCAGATCGAGCACCCAGAGGCTTCCATGCATTGTTTAGTTCTCCCTCATATGAGGCCTGAGGGAGGAGGAAATTACCTTGTCACTCGCCAGCGAGCGGCTATATTAGCTCCGTGTTTTGTCCGTATGGCAGCAGTAAACACGGATGCTGGAGCGTTTGCTGCTGTAGGCGGACGGGACAGGTGCTTATGCTAATCAAGTGGGAAAGCGTGTTCATGGGTGTGTGGGTGTGCGCAGGTTAGACTTTGCTTTTGTGTGTTTCATCGAACCACCTGTTTGCATTTCCTCAACTTAGATCCAAATTTGTGTGTGTGTGTGTGTGTGTGTGTCTGTGTGAGTCTGTCTGTCTGTGTTATAGCAGAGTGCCAGCATGCTAATGAGCGGGATTACGTTTCCACGCTGCATTAGGCACCCGCAGGCAGGCGCGGGTCAAAGGTCAGCCAATGTATTCACTGAGGGTTGTTTATTGTGGCTCTCCATCTCATCAACTTGTATCGTCTGTCAGGTCCCAGAGGTCCCACATTAACCTACTGACCTCTCTGCATCGACATCTATTTATGAACACGTAAGTCTGTCATTCTTTATGGGCCTGAACACTTAATTAAGGGCCACAGACAAAAATTTGTGGGCAAAGAAAGTTATTTAAAAAAAGGGGTTACATTAAGGCATCATGATTTTAAACACACAGTATGCACCAGACACAGAGCTGCGGCTCTGCGAGGACAGAATCACAGAGAATGAAATGAGGTCACTTTCTGACTGCCTGCATGCCATAATAAAAGAATCTCTTACATTAGCGTTATGATAACCTTATTAATTGGCTGACATGTGAAGTTTGGGACTGTTAATTTGCCATACATAAGGTTGAGTTGTTTTGATTTAGCTAACGCTAGCCATCACAGTTTGGATGTAATGTCAGGTGATAACGTTATTTCCATGCGGTCTAACGTTAGCTAGCTACTTGTTATTCCAAATTCCACTAGTTTACCGTTAACGTTACCATTTTGCAGACGATTACAACATAAGTTGAGCTCCTCAGCTAACTTAAAGTTAGATGGTTCCCTTTTCTTTAAGCTAAGATAACATTAGCAAGGCTAATACTGTCATCAACCACGATGCAATTAAACAATTTGCTTTTGAATTTGCTTTGGAACATTCGACTACTTCATGAGACAACGGTGTATTTAGCTCAAATTGACCTACGTTACCTATGAAGTAGTTAAACGAACGCTTGTTACAGTCGCCTTATTACAAAGCACGGGTGCAGTGTGGGGCGGTGAGAATTTCCGCTCCTCACTCACGGAGCTGTTCATTACCTTCCGCTATGTGACTGGTACTGGCGGCATAGATAGGGAGGGCGGGCGTTGTTCTGTGCTGCAGTAACACACCGGACCGGCTCGGGCACGCTTCAAACTCATGGTGTAGAGCCGGGGGAGATAAAGCAAGTCCACGCTCACGCTCCGCTCACATGCTCTGTCTAATTACAGTATGTTGCTTGAATGCAGCAAAATGCCAAGCTCACTAAAAACAACAGAAACTGAATTGAAATTACCTGTTATCTGTAGTGGTTGTGTAATCAATTTAGAAACCTCATAGCTTTTATTTTAAAAGATTTTTTGGGGGGCTTTTATTGCCTTTTATTGATAGGACAGATAAAGTCAAGAAAGTGGAAGAGAGAGGGGGATGGGATGCATCGAAGGGCCGCAGGCCGGAACGAACCCGCGGCCGCTGCGACAAGGACCGAGCCTCTGCACATGGGGCGCACACTCAACCGGGTGAGCTAATCCAGGGGACCCATAAACCTCATATCTAAGCCTTGTTTTTTAATGGACCAAACAGCAGATGCAATAGCTGCAAGGAGCAAAAAAACACATTCATTTTTATTAGCCCCCACACACACACACACACACACACACACACACACACACACACACACACACACCGCCTTTTCACCCCTGTTGTATGCTCACATCTGCTAATTAGCACCAAACACAAAGAACAGCTGAGGCTGATGGGAATGCCATTAGTCTTGCAGGTCATAAACCAAAGTTTCGGATAAACGGAAGTTTCGACAGAATGATGGTGCTAGATGTGGACCTCGTGGTGTGGCGCCAGCATGGCGATTAACCGCTTCTTCCTCCTGTCAGCAGTTTGTCAGCCAGTTCATGTTTGACTGGGATCCAGTTCCAGATGTGCACTGCTTGTCGCTGCTGCTTTGTCTGCAGCGAGGACTCCGGTTCTCCACATCATCCTTCCTCTTCTTCACCTATCTCTCCTTAAAGCGATCCCACTCAACATGCGTTCAGACACAGTTCACACAAAGCCGAACACGTGTAGAAGGTCTCTCTCACCTCTTGTAATCAAGTTGAAGTGGGCCTCGAATGTCAGTTGTTATGACAACGCCAGCATGGCATGCAGAGTGTTTAGAGTGTCCAGCAGTGCATTGAGCCACTGTACCTCTACATGTCCGCCTGTCCGTCTGTCTGTCCCTGATGCCCTGTCTGTCTCTCTGCCTGTTTGCCCTCCCTAATTATCCACTGGGGATAATAAAGATTGACTGAACTGAACTCTACGGCCTGTGAATGACTGATCGGCTGTCCGTTGCCAGGGTAACGTGGGTCTTACTGTATGCGAACCTGTCGACCTTCGCAGCTGTCTGTCTGTCTGCCTGCCTGCCTGTCCGTCTCTTTAAGTCTGTCAAACTGTCTGCCTCACTCCCACCGCTCCACCGTCTGGGTGTCGCTCTGAGGGTTTTCCTTTTGTCCCGTTAATGTCGTCCTGTCTCTGCCGCTGTCTGTCTGTCTGTCTGTCTGTCTGTCTGTCTGTCCACATCTTCAGTTGCATCTCCAGCTTCTTCAGCCCACCGTTTGTCCGTGTGGCAGGTTTTGTTCATATTTAATTCACAAACTCCAGGGCTTTTCATGGCTGAGATTTGAATTTGTTTGCTTTTTTTATCACAGGCCATCTGAGATTGTTTGTGTGTGTGAGTGTGTGTGTATGTGTGTGTGTGAGAGAGAGTGTGAGTGTGTGTGTTTGTGAGTAGAAAGCAATTAATCAGGAGCCAGAACTTCTATTCCTGAATGGGGGATCCTAGAAAACTGCTTTCCAGCTTATCACTGGCTGATAGCAGATCTGCGATTGGGAGGTTTGGAAAATGACATTTCCACTGGCAGCTTTGCCAGCTGGAAGTCTTTCTGAATGAAAAGAAACGAATGTTTCCACGGGCTGTGGTGTACAATCTGCCATAATAATGTGTCAAACGCTCCGTAAGCCTCGGATGGTGGTTGTTGGCGTGCCATGAAACTGTGATCCTTATTGTAATCTAGAAGCGTACAACAAGTCCACAATGTATAGTAGTGTAACAGAACTCGGTGAGTTTCAGAGTCGGACGTCATCACATATAAACGTGGCGTGCGCACAAAAGATTTGGGATTTATGAAAAGCAAACTTGACGGGAAAATGTGCGGCCCTCCACGGCCACTCTGACCCAGGCGTACGCACTCATTGATCAAATAATGTTTACACTGATGCTGTTTTCAATGCTTCCGTCTGGCGGAGCACATCATTTTAATATGGTCATCATATACAGTATCATAGTGTTTTAGACAGTGTTTATTTTAATGGCTTTAGATCGTTTTATTTTAGTTTTAAAGGTCCCATGGCATGAGAATTTCACTTCATGAGGTTTTTTAACATTAATATGCATTCCCCCAGCCTGCCTATGGTCCCCTAGTGGCTAGAAATGGCGATGGGTGTAAACTAAACCCAGGGTATCCTACTCTGCCTTTGAGAAAATGAAAGCTCAGATGGGCCAATCTGGAATCTTCTCCTTATGATGTCATAAGGAGCAAGGTTACCTCCCCTTTCTCTGCTTTGCCCGCCCAGAGAATTTGGCCCGCCCATTAGAGAGAGACATCATGGCTTTCAAACGAGCAAAGTGGCAGTTGGTCAAGACCACCCCACCCTCCTCCTTCCCCCCTCTCCTCCTCAATAGCATTTAAAGCTACAGACACAGAAATAGCACATCCTAAGGAAAGATCATTGTGGGACTGGCTCTAGTGGTTGTAATTCTGCACCAAGGCTGAATTTCGGGAAAGAGACTTCAGATACAGTATTAGGGGACCACTAAGGTCTATATAAAAGCATCAAAAAAGCAGCATGTCATGGGACCTTTAAATGTTTAGTTTTTATTGTAGGTCTAAAGCATGTTTTAACCATTGTGGAAGGTACAATAGAACGTTTTACTAATTACATACTCCTTGCGCAGATAGGGTCAGATAAAAGAGGGGGGGGGGAGAGGAGGCCGGGGGTTTTGGAGGCAATGTTGGCTTTGCACTGTTGGGAGATGTGGCAAATGGAGACCGACATCAAGACGACCTGCTGGCAAACGAGGATGAGTGGCCTCAGAGACGGTTCCGACCGCCTCGAGCTGTCCTGTTGGATATCTGTGCTGTTTTGGGCCCAGCGTTACAGAGGAGCACTCGGAGAAACCACGCCGTGCCGGTGTCGTGCCGACACGTTTCCCACTTCAAGGGGGGTGAGCTCCGGCGTCCCGTGGCAGAAACACTTTCTCTGTGTAGCGCTAGGCTAGTCGATAGTGATTTAGAAAGGGAATCCGGCGAAGGACGTGCATGCGCACGGTTTTATAAATCTGAATATTTCTGTACGTACTCGCATCCTATGTTCAGTGACGCCCAAGACGATTGTGATTGGTTTAAAGAAATGCCAATAAACCAGATCACGTTTTTCTCCCATCCCGGAATGCTGTGTGGACTAGCCAGACCCTCCTCCGCAGCTTTGTGGAAGAAGGAAAAGCGAGACTATTTAAGAAATAACTTACAAATGTCTTATTTTTATAATGTGTAAAAGACACAAGATTCAATGTGCAAATAAGTATAGTTTTGGAGTTGTTGGAAGGCATATCCTTACACTTTTGATGAAGCTAGACTTTCTCACTGTCTACCATTAGTGCTACCGAACAGTGAGATATTAAGACAGCATAAAGAATTCAGAAATAAAGAGCAGTCTTCTGACCCTACAAACTCCATAGCTTTGATGTTTTAATGTATGGCAGTAGCCCTCACTATTTCAAAGACTTACAGTATTTTATTCAAATTAAGGACTAATTCTCTGCTGTAGCTTTAGTGGGACAGATTTTAAGGGAAAATATCAGTTACATTTTTTTGAATATACTGTTTATTCACGTGTTGGAGCACATGTGGGCACGATGCCTTGTGACATTTTTCAATAATTGTTATCAGTAGTGGCTGTTATTTGCACACATCAAGGGTTGCGTTAGGATAATCGAAAAACCCTTGTTTCGTGACTCATTTCTCTTAAATATGTTGCTTTCAGAGCATCTAGGTAAGTCATGGGCGTCTGTTCATGATCAGAGAAAACGCACACGCACTGCACACTTAGACACACATTTTCTATCCATTAAGCTGAAGCAAATGTCGTGGGAGAGCTTGTTAGGGCTGTAGAGTGCCTTAATGTGCCGGGGGATGAGATGAGTGATGGAATAAAACAAAGGAGGGGTGTGTTTAGCGGCAGACGTGTTATTAGTTTGTACTCTGATTAAAGACGGGGCTCCCCTAAATGCCCGAGAGTCGCTCATTCTATTAGCCCTCCCGAACCCGTGTGTGCTTTATTCAATCACTACCTTATTCTTTTTTTTTTTGGGTGAGGGGCAGTCAGTTTTGATTACTGCGCAGATTACAGTGGTGGCTTTATTGATTAAATGAATATCCATTATTAACTTTAACCTTCTCTGCACAGTGGCAGCAGTTGTTTAAGGTATTATTAAGAGACTGCTGCATGGATCACAACCTCACACTTTGATTTGAAAAAGTTCTTCTAAAGAAAAAGATCATTTAACATTGTAAATATATAAATGCGAGTGATTTGAAACGTCTTAATATATTCTGAATGCTCCTCGTCCAGTGACGTTAGTGGTGAGGTTAGTGAAGTTAAACCACAGACGTCGGATTATTGCCGAGATCGGACTACGTGATACTGTATCAGCCAGACCCAACGGATACGTTGCTGACAAAAATGACTTTTTTGGGTTATACAGTGCGGTGTGTCATAGTGGAAGAAAAGTGATGCAGCAGCTAGGTATTCAAGCAACACCAAAGCACTTTTCCTCTTCGGGTCCCCCTACAGGTTCTAAGATGAGTTGTCCATTACCGTTCTCATTGGAACTACAGATCCGCTACCCGATCTGGCAAACTTGCATAGTGCGGTTATAGCCGATAGAGGACCGCAAAGCGAATTCAGAAGTGCCGTTCACCCGGTTACAAGTTGATGAACCACTAAAACGATTTTGGAAACATTATTTTAAGGTAAAAAAAATTCTTTGGTGTTGCTTTACCACTAACGCAGTTTGACAACTTCTACAACGTGTTGTGTAACGTTGGTCCAATAAGTCCTCCAAATTTAAAGACAAAATGCGGTTTGTCCTAACGACACACGTAAGCGTTTTCTGATCCGCACGCCAATATCGACAAGACATCCTCATTTGTCAGCATCTGTCTAAAACGTTACAAATCACCGTTGGAAAATACATTTTATGATGTGACAAAACTATGGTTAAGGTTAGGTTTTAGCACAAAAAAGACCTGGTCAGGTTTAAGTGAAAGATCACGGTTTGAGTTAAAATAACTACTACACGTCGTCATGGTTCAAAGATACAATTACCACTATCTGTCGGTAGTAAAAAGGAAACGAACAGCAGCCTACTGTGTTAAAGGCTGGCGTTTTGTCGACCTATCCATCCACCCGACGTCCTATTGCTGTGTGATTTTATATTTCCTGCAGCCGTAGGAGGTCTTTGTCACTTTATTGTTAAAGGTCCCATGGCATGACAATTTCACTTTATGAGGTTGTTTAACATGAATATGAGTTCCCCCAGCCTGCCTATTGGTCCCCCAGTGGCTAGAAATGGTGATAGTTGTAAACCGAGCCCTGGGTATCCTGCTCTGCCTTTGAGAAAATGAAAGCTCAGATGGGCCGATCTGGAATCTTCTCCTTATGAGGTCATAAGGAGCAAGGTTACCTCCCCTTTCTCTGCTTTGCCCGCCCAGAGAATTTGGCCCACCCATGAGAGAGAGAGAGAGAGAGAGAGAGAGAGAGAGACACAGAGAGAGAGAGAGACATCATGGCTTTCAAACGAGCAAAGTGGCAGTTGGTGAAGGCCACACCCCCAGACCTGCCAACCTGTACGCATTTTGCGTAGTAGATACGCATTTTGACATCAAAATACGGTGATACGATTTGTCACTTTAAACTACGCGAAAATCAGGTGACTGCCTTGAGTTCACTCGTTGACGTGCAGTAACCGTCTCAGTCCTTTACTTTATGGTAGTAGGCGGCTAAAACCATAGATAGTAGGCTAAAACAGCGTAGCAGCCACGAGCATGCTGGAAAAAATATTTGGTTTGACCAATCACAGCGTCGGGTTCCTTAATGTCAAGCGGGGATATCGTCTACTGATAGGTTCTCTTAATACATCCATGACTGATAGTAAAACGAAAGCATCAGATGCAAGTGTTATTCCTCCCTCATTCCCGTTTAGTCTGGTTGGTTTCCCCCAAGGGAGGACGGTGCTGAAAATTGTGAAATGAATTAATTTACGTAGCCTACCTGTCAACTTGGGAGAAATATTAATTATATTATTAATAAAGCCTTGCATTTGGTATACAAAGTCTTGGATTTCATTACAAAGGTCTTATATATGTTTTGCCTTTCCTAGGATTAAGTTCATACCGTAACAAAGTTAACTGTTACTAATGTAGGCTAATTAAAAACTGACGGGAGCCCGTCACTGGACGCACCGGAGGACCGAGACACAAAGTAAACACGCCTCTCTGACCGGTACCGGGGGGTTAGCGGTTAAACTGAGCGGAGGATGTGCGGAATGTGTCGATGTCTGTCGGACTTTGGCTGGCCGCTCGGTACTTTCAGACAAAGCGTAAGCTAACAGACTAACGGCTTATTAGCTAGCCAAACACCGAGCGGTAACATCTGCAAAGATTGGCTCTGTGAGTGCATCAATCTGCTCGGTGTGTGTCTTATAACAAACAGAGCGAGCAGCCGGCGGACTATAATAACGCCTATTGATCCGTGCAGGACTTCGCTGTGAGCGGACTGTTTAGAGACGATGTGACCGGCAGGTAACGTCAAAGGTCATCTGCTACTGTAGCAGAGCTGCAAGGAAACGCTGAACTGAGCTGTGTGTTTTCAGTGTTAAACACTGCTGCAGGTGTTCATGCACGACTGTTGTTGGTGATTTCCAGAGGTGGAAGACTTACTCAGATTACAGTACAGGCCAAAAGTTTGGACACACCTTCTCATTCAATGTGTTTCTTTATTTTCATGACTATTTACATTGTAGATTCTCACTGAAGGCATCAAAACTATAAATGAACACATATGGAATTATGTACTTAACAAAAAAGTGTGAAATAACTTAAAACATGTCTTATATTTTAGATTCTTCAAAGTAGCCACCCTTTGCTTTTTTTGATAACTCTGCAAACCCTTGGTGTTCTCTCAATGAGCTTCATGAGGTAGTCACCTGAAATGGTTTTCACTTCACAGGTGTGCTTTGTCAGGGTTAATTAGTGGAATTTGTTCCCTTATTAATAAAAAAGCAAAGAGTGGCTACTTTGAAGAATCTAAAATATAAGACATGTTTTCAGTTATTTCACACTTTTTTGTTAAGTACATAATTCCATATGTGTTCCTTCATAGTTTTGATGCCTTCAGTGAGAATCTACAATGTAAATAGTCATGAAAATAAAAAGGAAACGCATTGAATGAGAAGGTGTGTCCAAACTTTTGGCCTGTACTGTATGTATTGCAGTAAAAGTAGAAAAAACTGTGTTGTAGAGTTACAAATGACTTGTCAGTTACAAGTCCTGCATTCAACATCTTCCCTATGTAATAGTACAAAAGTATTATCAAAATATACTTAAAGTACTAAAAGTAAAAGTGCTCATTATGCAGTGTAATATATTTTATTGGACTATATTATGATCCAATTAATTGTATTTAATATAATTAATGTTTTATTTAATTTGAGTAGCCTACTTGAACATAATTATTTTCTAGGGTTTAAAATGTATACAGATTTGACATTTAATGGCATTTTTTCCACGTGTGTGCCACCGTGTTCATGAACCAGAACTTCGACAATGAATCAGTAAATTGCTACTCAAAAAAGTTTTTCAAGGTTGGCAGGTCTGCACCCGCACCCTCCACCTTGCCCTCCCCCTCTCTCCTCCTCAATAGCTTCAGACACACAAATGGCACAAGGAAAGCTCATTGTGGGACTGGCTCTAGTGGCTGTAATTCTGCACCAAGGCTGAATTTCGGGAAAGAGACTTCAGATACAGTATTAGGGGACCACTAAGGTCTATATAAAAGAGACTTCAGATACAGTATTAGGGGACCACTAAGGCCTATATAAAAGAGACTTCAGATACAGTGTTAGGGGACCACTAAGGCCTATATAAAAGAGACTTCAGATACAGTATTAGGGGACCACTAAGGCTTATATAAAAGCATCCAAAAAGCAGCATGTCATAGGACCTTTAACATGTTGCTGTCATCTCCCTATTCTATGCACGTAAGTAAACAAAAGAGCAATGATGTTTCATTTCATTTCAATGAACCACCACTCAATGGCCATCAATAAACTGTGAATTAGGTACTTGTGTCATTTCAATTCAATTTTCAATTCAATTCAATTTTATTTATAGTATCAAATCATAACACGAGTTATCTCGAGGCACTTTACAGATAGAGTAGGTCGAGACCACGCTCAAAAATTTACAAAGCCCCATCAATTGCAGTAATTCCCTCAAGAGCAAGCGGTGCAACCAGTGCGACAGTGGCGAGGAAAAACTCCCTCTTGGGGAGAAACCTCGGACAGACCCAGGCTCTTGGTAGGCGGTGTCTGACGGTGCCGGTTGGGGATGCGATGAACAGTGGCGATAATGGTCACATTAATAATGGAACAGTGACTTCAAATGGTAGTCGTAGTAGTTCATGTCATATCAGGGCACTGCAGGGCGTTACAGGATGTAGCGTGGCCCAGCAGAGCATGGAGGGACGTAGCAGTAAGCAGCAGGGTTC
This sequence comes from Perca fluviatilis, assembly GCF_010015445.1. NCBI lineage: Eukaryota > Metazoa > Chordata > Actinopteri > Perciformes > Percidae > Perca > Perca fluviatilis. The sequence goes on from NC_053124.1 coordinate 29,272,378, forward strand.
AGCAGGACGCAGGATGACATTGCAGGGCACCGCAGAGCTTAGCAGGGAGTGCAGCAGGACCACGGCGACAGCTGCAACCAGGATCTTGGTGCCAACGTTCTCCAAGGAAATACGCTGGGGGAAAAAACATAAGGACTCCGGGGAGTAAACTCCCCAGAAGCTAGGATTAATAACAAGCATTTCTGAACCGGGATGCACACAAATGGTAATAGAAAGGGAGAGGAGAGAGCAGCTCAGTGTGTCAGAGGAAGGAAGTCCCCCGGCAGTCTAGAACTATAACAGCGTAACTAAGAGAGACAGGTCATAAGGAGAGGTGGCCTGTTCGGGCTTGAAACTCTCCCCTGCCGGATCGGGCTGTGCTGGCCTGCCTCCCTCTACTTTTGTTATATATTATTAATATAACAATTATGAAGAGAAGCAGGTGGGCCAGTTAGGTGGACACTGCAACTCCTCACTCCCTAACTATAAGCTTTATCAAATAGGAGAGTTTTAAGTTCATTCTTGAATGTGGTGACAGTTTCTGCCCAAGGAACAATCAATTAGAGCCCGACCGATAAAGGATTTTTAAGGCCGATATCGATACAAATATTTGGTGATTTAAAAATCTGATATTCCGATATATCGGCCGATATATATTTTAAAAAAAATCAAGAAACGCATAACAAAACATAAACAGTTTTCCCTACTAAGTCCTTACTAAAATAATAAGTAATGCAGATTAAACTTTTTTTTTTTATTGTCACAACAGAAATGAGGAATCAAAATATATTAAAGTTCTGATAAATAAAATGTATAAAAATACAAAATTAATATATGAAAATTAAAGGGTTAAACACGAGTGTTGCCAACAGGGACATTGTAGAGCGCCCTCTGGTGGACAAACTATGCAACGCCAACACTCAGCACGCAAAGCCTGTACCCAAGAGCAAGATGCCAGTAACCTTCCTTTGTGACTATAGATCATTAGTATGACAGATTAGACTCTCTGATGATTATCTGATCCATCACAATGATCCATTCTGATGGAAAAACGGTAACTTTTTGTGATTTAATCTACATACCTTTTTATTTCAATGTGTTCATTCTACAGACGTACAGCCCTTCTGAGGCCTTCACTTTATTTAACGCCATGATAGATTCAGATATCATCAGTCCGTTGGGACCCCGGCACTGACTGCTGTTCAGTCTCGTTTTAAAGGGAAGCAGAAGCGCTTATCTTATCTGACAGGCGAAGTTTGTCATTCTTTAAGCTTCTGACAGCTCGGCTACTATCAGTGTCTCACTTATAGGTCAAACTGCACGACTGCTTGCGGTTTTTATTTGAAGCAGTTTGGAGTTAAAGATGTAGCGGAGCTGTCAGCTCCCCACAATTGTTAATGACTGTTGCACTGATTAACATAAAAAAAACTAAAGGAAATTGCATCCAATAGGTGTGTGAATTAAATAAGTTGCTGTGTAGACAGCATTCGGTGCATATTCGATATTGTCATTCCCCCACAAGGCCATGACATTTTTCTTTACACTTTTGTGTCTGCAGCTTCCTGGCAAAAAAGAGAAGGATTTTAATCTTTGTTTTTAAAAAAATGTCAGTAGATAATGTCATCTCTCAATTCACTGCGGGGACTTGAGCAAGCGGTGACCAACATTTTATAACAAAGATGTCTGGGACAAGCGCTGTTGGCTGGATTGTGTCAGTGGCTTTAAAAGCCGTTCTCACTCCCAAATACCAACGCACCACGCACCCTTTAGCGTCCTCATGGGACGCATCGGGCAGAGCAGCTGTAGGATGACGTAGTAAGAAGAGCAACAACGGTAGCGAGTAGTATGAAAGGTAGGAACGTCTGAATGGTGGTTAGGTCAAACAACACAGGACTTTCCCCCAGGAGGCTGGGGTTTGTGTCCTGTTCTTGTCCCGTGTCACTTAAACATACATTTTATTTTTTGTGATTTAACAAAACCTACAACTACAATATTCAAGACCATTTAACAAAATAGTAACAAAATAGACAATAAGCCATACCACCAAATAAACATATGTATAAATGACAACACCGTGAGCCCATCATACACGTCTCTCCCCAGCACAAAGCTTCTAAGGAGCCCTCCAGAAAGTTCAGGTACTTTCCCCATTTTCTAGTATAGACTTCCAATCTGGAAAACCGTTTTTATGACATCTTTTCAAACGCCGCCACCCTAGCCATCTCACAAGCCCATTCTTGGATTGACGGCACCCCTTCATTCTTCCATCTTCTTAAAATAATCTGTCTAGCTATCATTAAACTAGTCTGGACCCAGCTTCCTATGTGCTAAACTATTCCGCTTAGGGTTGACCTGTCTCCTAGAACAAATAATCTTGGGCTGAATGGAACCTGGGTCCCTGCAACCTGACATAGGTTATAATGTAAAACATACACTTCTTAACCCCACCCACAATCTTTTCTTAACCCTAAGTGGTTTTACCCTGCACGTCGAAAAATGACGCCAAGTTCTGATCAAAACTTATACTTCAAACACCCCTGTTTATTTTCCTGCTTGTCTGACGGAGTGTGGGATCAGTCCAGCCAGTCATCAGCCCCCACAATGGCTGGAAGCTGTGAACTGTTGACAGGTGATGCTAATTTATTTGTGTGTGTGTGTGTGTGTGTTGTTAGGCGGGCTCCTGGGATTCGTATATTGTCCATTGGCTCTACTCTGGGCTATGGATGTCCATCTTTTGTCCTTGCAACTTAAAATTTTCAGTGACGCAGAGCTAGCAATCAGCGCTAACCAGCCATGAGCAGCTTCTGTCACACTCTCCGTTTCTCTGCTGGGGAGACAGGGAGCCTTCTGGAGCTTTGACAGCCACTAGCAGCACATTTACGGCCCTTTTGGAGAGAGTCACTGTGTTGGTACTTATCTTGTAGCTCGGCCAGCGTCTCCACTATGAGAAGCACTCTGCTGTGTGTGGGGAGTGTCAGGCCATTGTCTAACACCTGCTGTTTATCGCGGTTAACTTTTACTTTTTGTCAACCCTAAATATCTTTTTAAAGGTGCTGTAGGTAGGATTGGGAAGATCCAGGACTTGACCAAAACATTTCAACATCGACAACTTCTCTGTCCCCCCCCCTTTCTGCTAAAGCCCAAAATGGTCTCCTAAGCCCCTCCCCCCACAAGGCAGAATGAATGTGTGTGCATGAGCAGTGATTGACATGCAGTTAGATACACCCCCCCCCCGGCCCTGATTGGTGCATCTGAACAGGGAGCTGTGGATGTTTGCAAATCACACTACAGGCTGTAGGTGGTGCCAGAGGAGCCAGAGTTTTTTGTTAATGACCTGCTTTATGTAATTCTACTCAAACATAGGGTCAGTTTCAGCAAATATGACAGAAAGTTAGTTTCATAAGTCTTACCTACTGGACCTTTTTAAGCTCTGAATATAGCACAGTGACCGTATCGGTGGGCTCATGTTGTGGTTACTCCCACTGCAGAGAAATAGTAATACATTTATTTTATATAGCACGTTAAGAGGTACTCAAATGCACTTCACATAAAAACAAATACAAACAGTAAAAGCAGTGCAAATATATACACAATTCAACTACAACAATGAGAAATACCACGGATTAAAAGCGGATTTAAATAGGTGGGTTTTAAGTGCAGTTTTGAAATGGGGGAGTGAGGGAGAATATCTGTCTGGGGCAGTGATGGAGAAGGCTCTGTCCCCCAGGTCCGGTGCTTGAAACACGTCTTGCTGATGTATAACATTTTTCCTTATCTACCTCGCTAGTTACCAGCAGCTATGTGTGAGAGGCTGCATTTTGTACTTTCTGTACTATAAATCCTCTACGGTTGTTTTTTGATGCTTCATATATAAAAAGAAAAACAAAGGCACATGAGAGGAAAAAAGATCTAATGTTGGTGGATGAAGCACACCTTTTTTCCTTTTTTTTTAATGGTCAGAGAAGTGAGAACACCAACCGCCAGACTTTACATTGAGCAATTCATCAACAGGGTCTTCGATAGTGAAGAGGTGTGCTCCCTGCACTCACCACTTGTCCCTTGTGCTTCTCTATAAAAATGTGTCCACATTCATTTTACACATTGCTCTAGTAATTTTCATATTGTGTTCATTTTCAGTTTGCTCTAATTTTGGCACTGCTTAAGGGTAAACGTTAAGCACTTACTACCCCAGGTTTGTTTGTATTAAAAGTGTTAAATTCAACATTGACTTCTGGTTTAATTTAAAGCGATCAGACAACCACAGTTTAGTTTCTTTCTTCTTCTGCAGGTTTGAATAGTCAGAAAAGTGAGAACACCAACTGCTGGACCCTAAATTGGGCAATTCATCGACAGGGTCTTGGTTAGGGAGCAGGTAGTCTATATCGATGACGATTCATTTAGGGGATTGCTCCGGTGCCACCAGAAGATCCGCCACCTTCCGCTTTTCTGTGATGGCATTCTAAACTCCTGTGGATTTATGAGGACTATGGTAAATAGGGGTGGGAAAAATAATCGATTCTTAGATGCATTGCAATTTTATTTATTTTTTTATTTTTTTTAAATGTGTTGATTTTTATTTAAAAGTCACTGTCTCCAGACAAATACAAATCAGAAAACACTGACTGAAAGAGGATGGGGTAATGGACAACAACTTAGAGTTTGGGCAAGAGTGCAGAAAAAAAAACGACAAAAGAAAATGACATACATAAAATAATTAGGCAAAACACATATAGGCTGTTCATCTACTTTATCACATTACATCTGACCACCTTGTGTTTCATGTTCTAAGAAGCCAGTCATCCACCTTTAAACGTGACTGAGCCTCTGACATGGAAGATTACTGGGAGAGAAGGTGACTTTCACAAGCATGTTTAAGGCTTAAAATAAAAACCTCAGTAGACAAAATATTTCATTAAAACTTGTGTGTGACAAATATATGTCAAAGGCTATGCTTTGTCAAGCTGCTTTGTTTAGGAAGTGATTAGCAAACTCTTTTAAAATCACACCTGGAAGTGTACATAAATAAATTGTTGCATCGATAATCGGTTTCGAATCGAATTGTTGGCCTTTGAATTGGAATCGAATCGTGAGGTGCCAAGAGATTCCCACCCCTAATGGTCGACTGCTCCTCAGATCTCTGCAGGGTAAATCCAGACCGCTAGCTAGACTATCTGTCCAATCTGAGTTTTCTGCTGCACGACTAAAATAACATTTAAACGTACACACTTTCCACCAAGACAAGTTCCTTCCCTAGGCTATTTAGCAGAGGCACCGTGGCTCCGTCTGGCACTTAGCGCCACCCAGGACGATTGTGATTGGTTTAATGAAATGCCAATAAACCAGAGCACGTTTTTCTCCCATCCCGGAATGCTGTGTGGACTAGCCAGACCTTCCTACGCAGCGCTGTGGAGGAAGGTCTGGCATTGCGTGACTAGGGAAGACGGGACAGACTTATCTATCTAAAATACCAACATGTTTGAGAAAGTTTAAATACAGACCGTCAACGAGGTGATGAGAGCGAGACATCTTCTTTAGAGCAGCAGCTCCTTCAGTAATCTCCCCTTTAGTCACCACTAATTGCGATCATTATTCCAGCGAGACAGCGAGTGATTGCATTATAGCCGTCTCTCCAGTTGAGACTCTCTCCAGCCCCCCCACCCATTTCATTCTGTCGGCTGAATCCCGCCGTGGCTGTCAAATCCATGCAGTCCCCACAGATCCCCTCAGATCTATAAACATCCTGAGCAGCAGCGTCAAGGGACCAAAGACTGGAGAAGAAACCAGCGCTGGCCGTGTGGTTTCATTTCGAGAGGGGGAATCGAGTGAGACTGCAGGAGCAAAATGGCAGAGACACATGCTCCTTGAGGGAAATGCATTTTTTTTGTGGCTGTTGGGAGTAACTTTGTTCTTTTCTGCTCAATTCATCTTTATAAAGTTGTCACAGAGGTTATGATTGAAAGAGTCCGTTGGAGTCCCAGAGCGGCTTCGAGAATGTGGGTTATTCACAAAGAAAAGCTGCCGCAGTGCCGCTGAGCTGGGAAATTAACCCAGGCTGCACTTAGCAGTGCAGGGGTGTAACCGTGTCGAAGTTAGTGAATCTGATTCAAGGGGAAAGTAGTCTCTCATTGTCATACCTTCCTCCACAGCGCCGCGGAGGAGGGTCTGGCTAGACCACACAGCATTCCGGGATGGGAGAAAAACGTGCTCTGGTTTATTGGCATTTCTTTAAACCAATCACAATCGTCTTGGGCGGCGCTAAGCGCTGGACGTAATAACGTTGCCGCTGCAAAACCGCCTTGGGAAGGAACTTGTTTTGGTGGAACGTGTACGTTCAAAAGGTGTTTTAGTCGTGCAACAGAAAACTCAACTTGGACAGATAGTCTAGCTAGCTGTCTGGATTTACCCTGCAGAGATCTGAGGAGCAGTTAACCACAGTCCTCAGAAATCATCTGGAGGTCAAAATGGCCACACAAAGAAAGCGGAAGGTAACTGACATCCTGCCGAAAATAGCTAGTAATGTTCACTTGTTTTGTTTTCTTGTATGTGTATAAAATGAGCGGTGATGTTAAATCACCGGTTTCAGGTAACGGACAGTTATTCCGTCTATTTGCTGGATGGTTTCAAGGTAATGGTCGGTAGCTAACATTAGCAGATAAGCCCGTTGATAGCAACGTTATTGTTCATATTTTGTCACGTTTCTGACCGTGGTAGTGGTCATAGTGCCTGAAAGTGTGATGTGAGATGCTAAAAAGAAAATACACGCTGTTTTCAGGTAATGTTACGTTTTGACGTTCAGCTGATCTGTCTGATATTTTGCTGCTGTAGCACCGTAATTTCCCATTTTGGGATCAATACAAATCTGGTTGGTTGGTCTGTCAACAAAAAGGTGTCAATCATTATCTTACTTTTTTTGTTGTTATTAATAGGAACCAAATAGGACCAATATGAGATCATATTGCCACACAATTTTTGTATCAGCTGAAAGTCAGCTTAATTCCTGGCATAGCCCCCCTGAAATAGATTCCACCAGCTGCCACTGGTGGTTGGATATACATTTGGAAAGCTAATTGAATTCTGCTGCCATCATAGAAGTAAATGGATTTGTGTTTGTGCTTGTTGAATGGATCTTGTTGAGGCGTACTGGGAATTGTTTCCATGTCACACTATTGATTGAAGTAATGATTAGGGCTGCACAATATATAGTTTTTTTTTTCATCATCGCGTTATCAACTGTCGCAATATACACATCGCAAAAGACACTCCGATTTTTTTGTGTTAGTTGAAAGAAAATATCAGTAGAAAACTACACTTTAAAATGGAACTAGCACTTTTTTTAGTGGTGCCTTTTGTTTAATAAACGAATGTTGGAAATGATTTCCTTTTTAATTTATTTTAAATTCAACACGCAAATTGGAAAGCAGAATACTGAAAGCAGCAGAAAGGCAGAACTGAGTTCACTCTAATATTTGTTCATTTATCGCAAGTAATATCGTTATTGCCATACTCAGCAACGTTATCGCATATCGCAAACAGTCCTCATATCGTGCAGCCCTAGTAATGATCTTCTCTCAGGTGATCAACGGGACAGTTTGGTTTAGGAAAAGAAGAACGGGACAGTTGGGTTTAGGAAAAGAAGAACGGGACAGTTGGGTTTAGTAAAAGAAGAACGGGACAGTTGGGTTTAGGAAAAGAAGAACGGGACAGTTGGGTTTAGTAAAAGAAGAACGGGACAGTTGGGTTTAGGAAAAGAAGAACGGGACAGTTGGGTTTAGGAAAGAAGAACGGGACAGTTGGGTTTAGGAAAAGAAGAACGGGACAGTTGGGTTTAGGAAAAGAAGAATGGGACAGTTGGGTTTAGTAAAAGAAGAACGGGACAGTTGGGTTTAGGAAAAGAAGAACGGGACAGTTGGGTTTAGGAAAGGAAGAACGGGACAGTTGGGTTTAGGTAAAGAAGAACGGGACAGTTGGGTTTAGTAAAAGAAGAACGGGACAGTTGGGTTTAGGAAAGAAGAACGGGACAGTTGGTTTTGGAAGAAGAACGGGACAGTTGGGTTTGGTAAAGAAGAACGGGACAGTTGGGTTTAGGAAAAGAAGAACGGGACAGTTGGGTTTAGGAAAAGAAGAACGGGACAGTTGGGTTTAGGAAAAGAAGAACGGGACAGTTGGGTTTAGTAAAAGAAGAACGGGACAGTTGGGTTTAGGAAAAGAAGAACGGGACAGTTGGGTTTAGGAAAAGAAGAATGGGACAGTTGGGTTTAGTAAAAGAAGAACGGGACAGTTGGGTTTAGGAAAAGAAGAACGGGACAGTTGGGTTTAGGAAAAGAAGAACGGGACAGTTGGGTTTAGGATAAGATCGTGGGTGGGGTTATAAAATGAACATTTCTGTGATATGTGGAAAGTCCTGTGTTGTTGGACCCATCCACCATCCCAACAAGCCTCCCTACGCAGAATTTCAGGCTTTCATACCACTCGCTACCGTTGTCGCTCTTAATACTACGTCATCTTCACGTGCCCCGGAGCTGCTGCTCTGCCCGGTGCGTTCCATACGGACGCTGAGGAGCGCTTATTGCATCGTTTCCGATGCTGAGAGCCACTGACCAAGCGCCCTTATTTTACGAGTTGGGAGTGAGAGAGGGTTGGATCCTCACTGATACAGATGAAGCAGAGAAAATCAATTAAATAAGCATGTAACGCCCTGACATTTTTTTTACCAAGGCAATTATGCAAAGGCAGTGCGAATCAGTACAAGGGAAGCATCCCTAATATATTTTTTCCACACCGCACGACTCTGTAACGGTCTCAAAAATCGCATGTGTCCGCTTACAAGATAAGACAAATCAAGTGTGCCTCATGTTTTATTCAAAACGTATGCCAGTAAATGTTTTGCCTCAGTCTGGACTAGATCCACATCTGTGACTACATCTTGGCCGAGTATTACAAAAAAGCGTCGGAGCCAATCTGTCAGGGACACGATCACTTCATTGGAAATCAAATCCATCATCCTTGATGTTGGCTGGAGGGGATATAGAGAGAGTTTCATTAAAGAAGAGGCTGTGCTATTGGTTAATTGACAGACATTGATGGAGTTTGCTCGCAGCATAATTCTCAAACTCATTCTTATTTTTGCAGCATTTCACATTTCAATTACACACACACACACACACACACACACACACACACACACACACACACACACGCACACAAAACCATTTGTACTCATACTTATTCGGACATTTATGCAATTTTTTCATAGCCTGTAACCCTATTGGTAATCATCACAAGTACATGGCTTAAGCCAACCCTTTTCTAACCTTGATTTAAATCTAAAACGCTTTTAAATTTAAAACCCTAATCCCTTAACTCTGAAACCAAGTCTTAACCTAGATGTAACAGTTGAACCTTGAATATTTGACCCCAGATGGGAGATGAGTCCCCAAAATGTGACTGTAGTCCAGTCATTTTATGAAAAAAGGTAGGCCAAATTGCAACAGAAGCAAACTCAACTGATTTTGTATCCTCAATATGTCCTGAGTATGTAAAGAAAAGCCCCGAAGAATCCCATTAGGGGAAAGTTTAGAAAAAGACCCAAATATAGCCTATTCATACGCCCAGTCATTCTTTTTTTCACGTGAATAGGGTAAAGTTTTTAACCTTTAGATATCACCATGACAATTACTGAGTTGATTACTTACATCAAGATGGACAAAATATATTACAAGTCTTTTGAAATTGTTTAACATGGGCAAATAATGGTGCATAATCTAATTACATCTGTGTTAATTTGCATAAATACCACAACAGATCTAAACATTGGGTATAGCCAGGTGAAAATGTCTTGTTGAATCTTTTTGATATATAACAGTAAAAGACTTAATCTTAAGGTCTGAATGGAACCCATTTAGGCTACCCATGAGCATTAATACATACAGTAGAGGCAGGAAGAAGTACTTTAAACCAACCTTTTATTAATTATTATTGCAGAGATGGGGTTTGGGGCTGGTTCCATGGGACTGTTTCTGGGGGATGAGTCTGAGGGAAGAACAGGAGACAGTGGTGAGGAGAATGCAGAAGAAAAAAGGTAGGTAAAATAAAAAGTGGCTGGATCAAACAATCAAATTATGTACACACCACTAGAGAATGGCTGGTTTAAAGTACTTTTTCCTGTCTCTATGTATTAATGCTCATGGGTAGCCTAAATGGGTTCCATTCAGACCTTAACATTAAGTCTTTTACTGTTATATGTCAACAAGATTCAACAAGACATTTTCACCTGGCTATACCCAATGTTTAGATCTGTTGTGGTATTTATGCAAATTAGCACATACATAATTAGATTATGCGCCGTTTGCCCATGTTAACAAACTATTTCAAGAAACTTGTAATACATTTTTTGTCTGTCTTGATGTAAGTAATCAACTCAGTAATTTTCATGGTCATATCTAAAGGTTAAAAATGTTACCCTATTCAGAGAAAAGAGTGACTGGGCATATATAGGCTATATTTGGGTCTTTTTCTGAACTTTCCCCTAATGGGATTCTTCTGGTTTTATTTTTTTATTTTTTTTCCCTACTCAGGACATATTGAGGATACAAAATCAGTTGAGTTTGCTTCTGTTGCAATTTGGCCTAGGTTGACCCCCATTTTGGCTTAAAATGACTTGGACTACTCTGTGATTGTCTGAATGTATTTTCACAATATCGCATCATTTTAACCTCAGCTCTAAAACCACGTGCCAATTTCTGTCGATGCCCTTCGATCAAGTGCAACTAAACTTTCCAAAAATATCCTCACTCTCAAGGTTAAAACAAACACAAGCACAAATGAAGCAAAGGAACAGAAATCAAAGGAAGTGGATTTAGTTCCATATTTGCATAAGATATTCTAATTGCCTGAATTCCTATGCACAATGTTAAAGCACAAACACACCTTAAAATAACACCCACAAACACACACACACACACACACACACACACACACACACACACACACACACACACACACACACACACACACACACACACACACACACACAGAAATCCTGCACTTAAGGAATTAATTTACATATAAGTGTCTTATGTGGAAATAAAAATTAATGAATATCTATTAAAACACATGGAGCTGGTGTAAAATTCCTTAAGAGAAAGTATATGATGGAGAGGAGGGACCGAAACAGGGCCGGATTAACAATTTCATGTGCCCTGGGCAACAAGACTCAAGCCCCACAGTCAATTCTTCCTTTCCCTCTTTCACTTATTTCTGCATCTCCATCTGTGGTCTTCTCCTGCTCTGACCCGCCTGGTCTCTCCAGTTTACTGCCTTCTCCTTCTTCATTTCCCTCCTTCTCTTCCTCCTGTGCACTACTCAGAATTTGAATACAAATGATCGGTCTCAGCGAGCACTGTTTAGTGTGTTGTAACGTAACGCCACCGAAACGGCGACCCTCTGTAAACGTTATGAATTCAAACATGCCAGTTTGTAATATTTTGTATTATGCTGTTGCTTTTACTAATATCAAAACTAAAGGGCTGAGAGCTCTTACAAATCACAAGGGAGCAATTTGACTTTTGGCTAACGTAATAGACGCGCTGATGCTGATGCTGATGCTGATTCTCCTTTACCATACATTACATTCATTACAAATTCAATTTTAAATTAAGTGTGTGTTTAAACTTCACCTGGGGAAACTGACTTCACTTTTGTTCGGGGTGCAGCTCAGTCGCTCTAGTCTTTGCCGGGATGCAGTGCCACCACACAGCAGCAGACTCGCTGTGACCTTCCAATATAAAACCAACTTCACCACCGTCTGTGACAGCTCGTTCTCTCCTCGCTCGCTATGCAGGAAGCTACAGACACCGTTTTTGACGTGATTTAACATCATATTTTTATGTAACGGGTTGCAAAATTCCGCATATAATTAGGAAAGTGAGGACTGCGTTTATAATGTGATCTAACATAATATTTGACGGAGCTCAGGGCCCCTTAGATGTCCTGTGCCCCTGGGCAAGTGACCAGTTGCCCTAATGGTTAATCCGGCTCTGGACCGAAAGAATAACTGAGGAAATTATAAAGTGGAAAAGTAGTAAGAAGAGATAAGTCCTAACTAAAGAATTTAAGAATGGCAGGAAGTTGGAGGGAAAATACAGTAAAAATGTACATGCATGTAGAATTTACAAATCTGTCAGCCTGCGTCGCAAAACGCAGCATTTCTGCTCCAGGACTTTGTCATGTTCTGTGATTAAAGTAGCTTTGAGCCCCCTCATGGTGAAATCCCAGTCAAGCTGGAGGGAGTTTTTGAAGCCATCTGCCTTCGTTAGAAACACCCTAGCATGCACGCCAGACGCACGATACGTCCTCACGAGGCTGGGGATTTAGACGACGTCCTGCAGTACCTGTGGCATGAGCACTTGAAAAAAGAACAAACCCCCTTTCCAGCTCTAAATTCTCTGATCCTCAGATCCTTGAAATGTATGCAAAAACCTCATCAAGTAATTTTACAAACACACAGGCGTCAGAGAGAAACATTTGAAGTCCTTCGGCGATTACTGAGAAAACTGACTGTAGATGTGTGCTTTTCATCTGCCAACAGTGCTGTGGATTGATCCGTGTCGGCTGATTCTAGTCCTGTCTGAGAATTTATGATTCCAAAAGACTCCCTCTTTGCCTGGGGGGAATCTCATTTAGCACTCTGGTCACGGGGGCCAAATCAAAGTTGGCTGAATTAGAGGTTTTCTCCTGGGTCTGACTATTGAATAACACTGAGTATACACAGGTACTGTATGTTCAGACTGCTGATGGAGCTTGTTTTATTATCCTTCACTCATCTAAGGAAGATTGACTGAGTATATATTTGCTTTTCCAGCGCAGTGCTCTCCTTCACTCTAATGCGGTTATATACACTCACACCTGAGAACAGCCTGGCCCTTAAGTGTGAAATGACTGTGATGAGTTAAAATGGCAAATAACTCGCACTGTTAATGAAAAGTTAGTGCTTCAGTTGTATCAGACCCCTTTTAAATACTGCAAAATTGAAATCCCAATGCCATTTGTACATTTAGCTACGAAAAGAAGTGCACTGTAATTCGTATCTATTCCACGTATTTATTAACGTATGCCCCACATTGACTGCCACTGTATAAGCTAATATAAAACACAGTGCTTTTAAGTGGGGGACGGAGTTCGTGTCCCAGAAGAAGTTGAGGGGTAAACACAAGACTTTTACCCAGGAATCGTGTGTTCGTGTCTCAGGATTACTACTTGAGGGGGCCGGTGTTTTCAACCAAACCACAAAAAATTTTTGTCGTTGCCACATGACAGGTAACTTTTGTAGGTTAAACTCAACCGTCACATTGCCGTGACCATTACCCGGCCCACAGTCATCTTTTCTCGGCTAAACTCAAAGCTGCAGTAGGTAAGATTGTGAAGATCCAGGACTTCGCCAACAAATTTGAAGATCGACAACTTCTCAGTCCCTCCCCCCTTTCTGCTGCACCCCAAACAGTCTCTTAAGCCCCTCCCACACAACGGAGTTTGACAGAACTGCCGGCATGTCAGACAGACAACATGTTCAATAACTAAACACTAACACAACGTTAACTTTACTCACCAACAGTAAAACGATGCTAACTAGCAGGCTAGCGTTAGCCATTTCAGCATCATATCAGACGGACCACTGTGCAAACGTTACTATTCTCCTCACCAACGTAGCTTTGTGGACTTTTGACTACTAACCAAGTGAAAGATAAATCATTCATCGTAATTATGTTACCTGTTGAGAGGAAATGTGGCTACATCTGCATCGTTCTTCAGATCTTTAAAATCCCACAGCTCACGCCACCTCTGAAAAGCCTCTCCATTATTCACGGAGTTTTGGAAAACCTTTTTGCAGCTCGTGTGTGGGGAGGGGGGAGGGGAGAACGCTCTTGTATGCGTGTACGTGCCTGAGCAGTGATTGACAGGCAGATAGACCCCCCCCTGTGGCCTTGATTGGAGAAAATCGACCGGGAGCGGTGGAATTTTGCCAATGGCACTACAGGCTGTAGGTGGTGCCAGAGGAGTTTTATTTTTTTTATTTTACATAATTCATGTAGTTCTACTGGAACATAGGGTCAGTTTCAGCAAATATGACAGAAAGTTAGTTTTATAAGACTTACCTACTGCATCTTTAACTGTAACGACCGCTAAACTGTCATGTGATCTAGACTTCTGGTCAGGGTTGGGTACCGTTCACATTTTTAGCAGTGAAATTCAGTTCCGGTACCCAACGGTACTTTTTTTTGGTATTTTCCCAAAAAAAAAAAAAAAAAAAAATATTTCAGTCGTACAAATAATTCCAAACCTATTTATCCTATTTACTTATAACATTTTGTTATTTGTTTAGAACCTTGAACACTCCACACACAAACAAACATCCCTACAATCTATTTATTCAAATAAATATTCATTTCTTACACTGTCTGTAACTTGTATTTGTACATCATCTATTTAAGCCTGTTTTATTTTCATGACCGTTTCTAATTGCCCTTTCACGTTTTATGTGAAGAACTTTGAATTGCCTTGTTGGTGAAATGTACTATAGAAATAAAGTTGCCTTGCCTTTAAACCCTTAGCCTGTCAGTCTGTAACCAGGGCATTGAAACCACTGTTGTGTCTGCCTATCTCAAAGGAAGTGAACGTTGACCGCACTGTGACCGCTTTCGGCTCGCCATTAATATTATATTGCAGTGAACGTTGTCTGAGTGAAGTTTTGAATACTGTAACCATACTTTGCAACCGCTTTTCCGGCATTGCCGTGACTCACTGTGACTTAAACAAAACTGCAGAGGCGACGTAGCTTGCTTGAGTTTGATTTAACCGGAGTAATTGGTCGGTACCCAACTCTACCGGTCATTAGGGTGGGAATCACCACAGGCCTCACAATACGATATCATCACGATGCTTAAGTCACGATACAATATTATGTGCGATTTTAAAGATATTGCAATATTCTGCGATATATTGCAATTTATTACCTTTTTCCAACTTCAAATTTTTAAAGTGGAATTTTGCCAATGGCACTACAGGCTGTAGGTGGTGCCAGAGGAGTTTTATTTTTTTATTTTACATAATTCATGTAGTTCTACTGGAACATAGGGTCAGTTTCAGCAAATATGACAGAAGTTAGTTAGTTTTATAAGACTTACCTACTGCATCTTTAACTGTAACGACCGCTAAACTGTCATGTGATCTAGACTTCTGGTCAGGGTTGGGTACCGTTCACATTTTTAGCAGTGAAATTCAGTTCCGGTACTTTTTTTGGTATTTTCCCAAAAAAAAAAATATATATATTTCAGTCGTACAAATAATTCCAAACCTATTTATCCTATTTACTTATAACATTTTGTTATTTGTTTAGAACCTTGAACACTCCACACACAAACAAACATCCCTACAATCTATTTATTCAAATAAATATTCATTTCTTACACTGTCTGTAACTTGTATTTGTACATCATCTATTTAAGCCTGTTTTATTTTCATGACCGTTTCTAATTGCCCTTTCACGTTTTATGTGAAGAACTTTGAATTGCCTTGTTGGTGAAATGTACTATAGAAATAAAGTTGCCTTGCCTTTAAACCCTTAGCCTGTCAGTCTGTAACCAGGGCATTGAAACCACTGTTGTGTCTGCCTATCTCAAAGGAAGTGAACGTTGACCGCACTGTGACCGCTTTCGGCTCGCCATTAATATTATATTGCAGTGAACGTTGTCTGAGTGAAGTTTTGAATACTGTAACCATACTTGCAACCGCTTTTCCGGCATTGCCGTGACTCACTGTGACTTAAACAAAACTGCAGAGGCGACGTAGCTTGCTTGAGTTTGATTTAACCGAAGTAATTCGGTCGGTACCCAACTCTACCGGTCATTAGGGGTGGGAATCACCACAGGCCTCACAATACGATATCATCACGATGCTTAAGTCACGATACAATATTATTGCGATTTTAAAGATATTGCAATATTCTGCGATATATTGCAATTTATTACCTTTTTTCCAACTTCAAATTTTTCCAAATTTCAAATTATGTCCCCAAAAGAAAACTGTCAACATCTGTTTTGTCTAAAAAGATACATGTCTCTGTTTGTTCATCTCATTTCAATTGTATTGCTGCAAAATGGGATTGTCAAGCAGACCAACACATATATAATAAAAGATCGATACTTGGCGTCGGTGTATCGATACAGTATTGCCACGGAAAATATTGCGATACTATGCTGTATCGATTTTTTCCCCCACCCCTACCGGTCATACGTAGTGTTTTTGTACGATATCATACGAACCCGTTCATAATAATGCGTTGACCAGTGGCAGGGTTGGTGGTTCAATCCACACCTTCTCCTGTCCACATGTGACAATGTCCTTCAGAAAGACACTGAACCCCAGATGCTCCCGAAAGTGTAGGCCATCGCGTTGCACGGTATCTTGCCGCCATCGGTGTAAGTGTGTTAATGGGGGATTGCGGGGCCCAAAATAAATAAACAAAAAGTACGGAACAAAGTCAATGCAGCCAAACCAAAACCTGGTGACTACATTACCTACAATGCAAGCCGACTGCGACAGTTCAGTCTGAGATTCGGGTGTGTTCTGCAAGTAGCGGCTAATGCGGGGTCTTTCTCAGGACAGACCGAAATGGACCCCAACAGTTTAGATCAGTAAATGGAAACCCTTCAATGAACGGGATCTAAATTTAATCCATGTTGTGTTTTATCAGCTGTATCAAAGTTGACATCCACTGTCAGTATATAAAAACGTATTACTATATATAGTTAAATGATCACTTTAACTGACAGTTGCTATTGGCAAGACAAAAGAGGAAGCCTGAAGCGCTGGTGTTCAAGCCTGCTGCTGAAAGTATTGAAGAGCAGAAATAAAAAAGCAATCCGTCAACCAGCGGCTCACTGACATTTTACTCATTCTGATGACATTTCTATAGATCAGAGCTGTATGGGATTTGATCTGGCGAATAAGCATGTTAGTGATGGTGGTATTCTTGGACCTGCTCCCGTGGTGAGTTGAAAGTGATTATAAAGGATCTTGAGGCAGACTTGACGAGAATCTGCCTGTGTTTTGGTTTGGCCGGGACTTATTTCGGCTTTATGCTGCCGCTCTGCTGCTGCCTCTACGAGCACTGACATGCTGTTTTCACAAATGGCTTTCTGTCACTGATTTCTCAGCCAGGTATGTCCTGACAAAGGCATTCATACTCAGGGGAAGGAACCAGATGGAAGATAAAATGGCCCCTATTATTTTTTATTTAAAGTGCTGCTTGTAAGGATGTATACCCTCTGAATAATTACTTGACATCCCATTAGGATTTTTAAAGATTAATATCTAAAATGAATTTATTTTCCGACATAAGGCACTATAATAGAATTAATACTAGAATAAAATAAAACGTTTTGAGGCTGTGCTTTGTCTAAAGGACTGAGTTATGTTAAAAATGGTTTCTAATGTTTTGTTCCCCCTTTTCTATACAATGCACACGACACCACTGCAGCCTAGTTTAATCAGTTTAGTGAAATCCGAGTTGAGTCAACACGTCTAAAAGAGGGATTGTTCCAGTGCCGCAGGAAATTCTGCTGGATGCGTGCCCTATCGCTGATGTCTCTGCAGGGTAAATCCAGACAGCTAGGTCGCACGACTAAAACAACTTTTGAACGTACACGTTCCACCAAAGCAAGTTTCTTCCCGAGGCTATTTTGCAGCCGCTCTGTGCAGCGCTTAGAGCCAGCCTTGACAATTGCAATTGGTTTAAAGAAATGCCAATAAACCAGACCATGTTTTTCTCCCATCCCGGAATGCTGTCTGGACTAGCCAGACCCTCCTCCGCAGCGCTGTGGAGGAAGGTCTGGCAAAGCGAGACTATCATTTTCTCAATAGGAGGATTCCTTAGGGGTCACTTTTTATTTGAAAAACGTCCGGGTTTGTAAAATGTAAAAAATCTATGGTTACCTTGTTTAAAAAACTATCGTCCTCCCTCGCTAAAGAAACTAATGAAGCAAACTAGGGAGTTTGTTCTAAGCTAGTCTATATCGACAAAGTTTCATTGTCGGCAATTCCGCCGGATGTCCGTTACGTTCCACTTTCTTATTGTTGGAATTTTAAACTCCGGTGGATTTCTGAGGACTATGGTTAACTGCTCCTCAGATCTCTGCAAGGTAAATCCAGACAGCTAGCTAGACTATCTGTCCAATCTGAGTTTTCTGTTGCACGATTAAAACAACTTTTGAACATACACACGTTCCACCAAAACAAGTTACTTCCCCGAGGCTGTTTTGCAGAGGCACCTTGGCTCCATCCGGCACTTAGCACCGCCCAAGACGATTATGATTGGTTTAAAGATTTAATGTTTAAACAGTTTAATGATACAATGATGACGTGTGAAATAAACGAAAGAAATGCCAATAAACCAGAGCACGTTTTTTTTCCCCATGCCGGAATGCTGTGTGGACTAACCAAACCCTCCTCCGCAGTGCTGTGGAGGAAGGTCTGGCCATCCAAGAACTAGTTCTAAGCAGATCATCATGACTGCAAAACATCTGTGAAGAAATGTGAGGAACAACTTTGGATCCAACACCACAGACGGCAAAATCAGTAAAATCGGCTGTTTGCTGATGTTGTTCTAGATTCAACCGTGCTAGTTTTATTTGTAAAATGCAGACTTGTAACTTGAGTTTTGTTAATTCTACAATATGGTTTAAGATTAGGCTATGAAATCAAATTATTTCAAAACAAATTATGAGTTAGTCTTCATTCAAACTTCATTATTTGAAAATGTAAGAAAAATAGAAATTGCCAGCTTTATTCTTGAGGAAAACTTCAAAAGGTACCTTTTAACAGAGCAAGCAGGAGGCTCTGTAACATTAGCTTCTTTACTGCCAATAAACCTGGAAACTGGCCTTCTGTTTATCTCCAAACCAAATGTGATTATTTCTGCCATCACAGCAGCTGTGTAAGCAAATCGCAAAATCAAATTGAGAGATAAAGTGTCATGACTTTCCCAAAATGGAAACGGAGAATGTGGTTCTGTAAAACAGAACTCAAAACAACCCCTTTGCCCCAACAATGAGTACACGCAGTTTACATGCACACCAATATTCCACTATTATTCAGAATATGACTGAATTTGATACAGGTCAAGTAAACAGCATATTCCAGTTGGATATTCATAAGACCTTTTTCCGAATATAGCATTTTCAGACTAAGACGTGTGATATGCCAGTATTATTCAGGTTTTAGAGGCATTCTTTGGACATATATACAGCGCGTTCAGAATATGTGTCTCAATCAGAGTTTTTACCGCAGTTTACGGTCTATGGTCAGCTCTGTGTGGTGCTATATGGTTGCTGTACACAAACCAACCAGCCAACAGTTTGCAAGGCTGCAGACCCGAGAAGATGGAGAAACACAGCTACTTTAAAACATTATCAAAGAGTTGGATATCAACAGGTTTTTGGATATGCCCACACATCGCTACGCTGACCTGTTCAAGAAGCTGGTTGAAGGAATGAAAGCGGGACGCTGTGTTCGCACGGTCCAACAAGTCCGCACCGCTGAAAATCTTTTAAGAAATCGTATTTTGCACGGCTACATTTAAACGGGAATATTAGTGGAATATTCACATTCATTAGCCATGTAAACAGCTTAGTCGGAGTATCATCTGGCAAAAACCAGAATATTATGTGCATGTAAACGTAGTCACTGATATCCACATTTCATTCACAACAAAAGAATGCCTTGCATGCAGAATGTCAATATCGTGAAGTATTTTTGATCAAATGAGAAAAAACACAATGTCATACTCCAAGCTAATGATGTACTATATACCTATGATGTATGGACTGTATATATTACCATGCATTAACAATATTTACAGTGTTCACAGACACCTTTTTAAGTAAAAAAAATAATTGCAAACGCTGTTTTCATTTGTGCACTGTTATACTCCATGGAAAATCCTTTAAAATAAGCCAAGAAGGCATTCATGTTTTCTGTGGCAGAGTTCCAAAGTAATTCATTCCCCTGTTTGCTGATAGGTTGTTTTGACTTTCGCTTTGCCGTCTAACTTTTCAAGATGATAAATGTGCACCGTTAGAATTATCGTATGGTAATGTGATGCTTTTATTCATTAGGCACAGACAACACACACACACAACTGTACCCTTGACATTCTTTGGATAATGTTTGAGCCCAGTTTCTATTGTGTACCAGAGCATTCAGATACTACCTTTTTGAGTTTCAGTGAAAGCACAGTATGCTTAGGGATGAATCTGATATGTTTAAGTGGTGTCAATCGAGTCAGTGTCCGTCTGAAGACTACAAGTTTGAGTTGTATTGTGGGCAACGAGGGTGCCAGGTTTTGATAATGAAGAAGAATGCGTGGAAAAAAATAAGACGATATCTCTGGTTCTGCTGCATCAATTTTGATCCTTTTTGTTTAAACTGTCCAACAGCGTTGTAGGGATGCAATGCTAAATCTGTGGAGTACTCTATTTAATACTAGGGCTGGGCGATATGGCTGAAAACTGTATCACGATATAAGTGTTTCATATCGGTCGATATCGATAATTATTGATATTTTTTATGACCTATTTAAAATAAGGACCAGGAGAAAAATATATTAAATTTAAACATTTTTATTTTAAACTTAACCTTCCTCTGATTATAATCCCCTCAGTTATAAAAGCAGAAATGTCAACACAACCATGGAAATCACTCAAATAATTAAAATGTAAACATAAGTCTAAAATCACAGTGAAGAAAGAATAAGTAAGAACTGCTTAATAAGGTGTAATAAAATGGGGCAAAGTGTTAAATATAAACATAGAGAAACCTGAAACCTGAGAAGAACAATTTTCTGCAGGTTTAGTGCTAGGTTGGTAACCTGGCTTCTGGACAGTGCTCAGCACGTCTGCCTCCGTTATTTCTTTGTAGCGTTTAGTAAGGCGCTGATGCAGAGTACCTCTCCATGGCGGTCTGCTGCTTGCGTGCGGTTAGCAGCTGCAGATGTTGTTGGACGTTGCTGGCGAATACGGCTGTGCTCCAAAGTGTGGGGGCTATAAGGTGGTGAAACAAGTTTGCGGTAGTGTTGGTGGGGACGACGGTCAGACTTATAAAATCCCCAAAAGCCGTACTACTGACTTTTCCTGTTTTATCAACAATTTCCTCGCTCGCTGCGGCACTCACTTTCCACTTATCGCTCCACGCCGCCGGTTCTGTTATTGTAGAATGGTAGAATCCAACAAGCGAGAGCGATGTGGCGCAACCAAACTTGATACTGTTACATGATTGGCTGTTAGAGTGTCACTCCCTACGTTGCTAGGTTACCAGAGAGTGAGTGCCTTTGTTCATGCAACCAAACTTGCTTCGCAACTTCTGGTTTCTTCCGAAGAAGAAAAACAAGTTATCGAACGTTTTATCGAACGCATTTTCTATTGATATTGATTACGTGTCTATCGCGATACATATCGTTATCGTTTTATCGCCCAGCCCTATTTAATACATCGCCATGATAAAAATTATATGTGAAAGGATGCATAGTATATGTTGCAGTGAGAATATGCTAAGTTAGCCTAACGGTCTTGAGTTATCTGCTTGATCTCGCTCTGACTTGGCTTCATTTTAAGCAACTAAAGATGGTCCTAGTCATGATGTATGACTTATTTAGCACATTTAAATGCATTATATACACATTATAATTCTTAGTAGCATTTCATACAGAGAACATACTGATTCACAACATATGTGCGCAGGGTTGAGCAACAACCTCCGCACATTATTTTCATGAACTGGCAAAGTTACACAGTTATAATATGGAAATGTATTATGGTTATGTAGTATGATCACTGGAGGTAGACTTAAAGGTGCACTATGAGTTCCTGCATGGTCACTTCTGTTGACGTTCCAAGTAAAACAAAACAAAACCGAGCAAGCTCGCCCCTCCCCCCATGTTTCCGTAACTGCCATGACTAACTGACTACCTGTCACTAACCCCCACCCCCTCCCCCAACCACCTTGTCGGTGATTGGCTGGAGTGGTTTGTTGTATTTTGGTGCACAGCCTGTGCCCCTAGTGTTTGTTTGACGTTTACGACCCCTGTGTTGTCTCCCGAGACCGGGCTTTTTCACAGTGTATTTAGGGGGCAGGCAGCTAGCGGATCAAGGGGAGATGCCTACGATTTGAGACAAAAATGAATTAGCGCCGAAACCATGCAGGAACTCATAGTGCACCTTTTTAAATTAATAAAAAAGTTGGCTCCGTATGTACAGTATATCTCTATTTATTCTGACCACGTTTCGGCCCTCAGGCCTTGTCGATTTGAAGAAGACCTGAGGGCCAAAACGTCGTCCGAATAAATGGAGATATGCTTATGGAGCCAGAGTGTGCAAAACTTTACTTTCAAAGTTAGTTACCAGCAGTGTGTACTGTCTGAAAGAGGGATATAGAAGGTGAACTGTACAAAAGTCTCAATAACCTTTTGGTGATGAATAAATACTTAACTAAATAAATATCTAAAGATCAGACCAGAGTTGAGCAGCATTTAATGAGCTTGAATCTGATTAAAACCCAAATTCTTACCATGAAATATGCTTTTGCAAAGTCACACTCCCCATCTTTATATACATCAGCACATTTTCTCTCTGTTGGTATTTAACAAACCCTATGGACATCCTGTCACTTTTAGCAAAATGTCAGAGTTGCTTCATACCTAAAACTTTCCTGGCTGTAAGGAAAAATTAGATTCTCGTGATGCAATTTTTTTTCTTCACTTCATTTTAGTCCACTGTGGGGTAAACTGACAAGTGCCTACATGTCACAGTAAGTGCTGGCAGGGCCAGTTTCACAATCTCAGAGAACTAAAAATATATAAATATATGCTGAATAAAATGAGACCTGATCAAGCCTCAGGGAACAAGAATCTGACTCCGACTTGATGATTTCAGAGTCAGAATTTAAATATTCGTCCTCATATCCTCTTACACTATAAAAACAATCATGTCATCAGTCTTTAAACTTAAACGAATTCTTGATGAAATGTTGTACTTCACAAAGTAAGTTCCCAAAATTAAATTTCCCTCCTCAGAGAACATGCTCAGACTTCTTCAACTTCTCAACAAGTCCTCCAAATGAGATGTCCAAATTTGTTTGTAATTGCTAGAGGTCGACCGATATGGGTTTTCTCAGGCCGATGCCGATATTTTGAAATCAGGGTCGGCCGATGGCCGATATATGCTGCAGATTATTTTTGGCCGATATTTGCTTGTTTTTAACCTCTATTTGAAAGATAAAATTTAACACTAAGTACTTAAGATACACAAAATTTCTCAACAAAAACATTTATTGAACACTTCAACACCAATCTGCACTTGTATACTTACATTAAACATGTATAATGTAAAAACATATATTGTATAAATAAACAAAATGGGTAAGAAGAAAGAAAGAAAGAGAGAAAATAAATTTAACTTTTGTCAAATAAACTTTTCAATTAAAAGATAAAGTTTAGTGCACTTAGCAGCAGTTATCAAACAGCTGAGAACAATAAAATAAATTGACCATTTTAACAATAGTAGTGCTGACACACAGTAGCAACCAGCAGCATTTCTTTGTTTTGGTGTTGGCTGGGTGAAGCGCTGCCATAAGGGGGTGGTTTTCTTTTCAGCCATCAGACTTAATGACTAAAAAAGGGGGAAAATACAAGGTTAAGTTAGTATTTTTTGTATAGTATCTTCTTCAAGTCATTTTATAGATAGGTATAGATATAAAATCTAACATTTTGTTTTATAAATCAGCTAATAATTCAGTGCATATATATACGACTTATAAGAATTTAATCCTTACCGTTTTCTCTGAGGAACAGCTCCTTCCTTAGGCACTGGATGAGGTCTGCTCACTCTGCTGGTAACTGACTCTAGGGGCAGTGTGCGTCGAACACGTGTTCCACAACAACAACAACACCAGGCTGCCCGCAGATGCGCCTGCCTATTAATCGGCTTGATATTGGCCGATGCCGATTATGTAAAAAAAGCCAAAAAGTCGGACCTCTAGTAATTGCCCTCCAGAATGAATGTAGTGTTTTCTGATCCGACGCAGGATGACATTATTTATCTGTGATCTTACACTGCTTTGGTTAAGATTTGGTTAGGTTTAGGCACAGGAACTGCTTGCTAGCATGCATGACATTCAACAGGCAAAAAGTTAACCAAGTTTCATCATCTTAGTTAAAGGTTCCATGACATGGTGCTCTTTGGATGCTTTTATATAGACCTTAGTGGTCCCCTAATACTGTATCTGAAGTCTCTTTTGTATAGGCCTTAGTGGTCCCCTAATACTGTATCTGAAGTCTCTTTTATATAGGCCTTAGTGGTCCTCTAATACTGTATCTGAAGTCTCTTTTATATAGGCCTTAGTGGTCCCCTAATACTGTATCTGAAGTCTCTTTTATATAGACCTTAGTGGTCCCCTAATACTGTATCTGAAGTCTCTTTTGTATAGACCTTAGTGGTCCCCTAATACTGTATCTGAAGTCTCTTTTATATAGACCTTAGTGGTCCCCTAATACTGTATCTGAAGTCTCTTTTATATAGACCTTAGTGGTCCCCTAATACTGTATCTGAAGTCTCTTTTATATAGACCTTAGTGGTCCTAGACTGTATCTGAAGTCTCTTTTGTATAGACCTTAGTGGTCCCCTAATACTGTATCTGAAGTCTCTTTTATATAGACCTTAGTGGTCCCCTAATACTGTATCTGAAGTCTCTTTTATATAGACCTTAGTGGTCCCCTAATACTGTATCTGAAGTCTCTTTTATATAGACCTTAGTGGTCCCCTAATACTGTATCTGAAGTCTCTTTCCCAAAATTCAGTGTCTGTTTCTGTGTCTGTAGCTATTGAGGAGGAGAGAGGGGGGGTAAGGTGGAGGGTGGGGGTGTGGCCTTGACCAACTGCCACTTTGCTCGTTTGAAAGCCATGATGTCTCTCTCTCTCTCATGGGTTGGCCAAATTCTCTGGGCGGGCAAAGCAGAGAAAGGGGAGGTAACCTTGCTCCTTATGACCTCATAAGGAGAAGATTCCTGATTGGCTCATCTGAGCTTTCATTTTCTCAAAGGCAGAGCAGGATACCCAGGGCTCGGTTTACACCTATCGCCATTTCTAGCCACTGGGGGACCATAGGCAAGCTGGGGAATGCATATTAATGTTAAAAAAACCTCATAAAGTGAAATTTTCATGCCATGGGACCTTTGCATGCTAATATTTGCATATTATCACAAACCACAGTACAGCTGAGGCTGATGGGAATGCCATTAGTGTTGCATGTATTTGATCATAAACGATAGTCATGGCGCTACATGAAAAGTAAAGCGATCCCCTTTACACCTCAGATTAACATTCATCCTGATGGAGAAATGAATGTTAAATGGTAAATTTCATAGCAATCTATCGAATAGACATTCACTAAAAAGCACAGCCTCAATGCATTCTGGTCGGTTTTTCTGTCCACTTCTTCTTGTGGGTATTTGATGGTTAAATGTCCAAGAGAAATAGCTGCATTAGAACGCATCAAGCAAGCACTTATGTGTTCATTTGCAGCTCAAAAGATTTAAACTGGGGTAAATTGCTTTTTTTAACCTTGACTTCTACACTTTTTTTTTTTGAACCTGCAAATCACAAAATCATGCTCTGTAAACCTGCTGAAAGACTTTCCACTATTAAACTCCACTGTAGCTGCGATTTGACTTATTCTGTGTTCCTCCAGAGGATCAAACCCTTAATACATATACACAGTATTTCAGAATGAACAGTTTGATTTTAAGAGCTTTAAACGCACCTGTGCTTTACTGACTGTCAAACATCCAAATATGTCAATGAAATCATCAGAACCACAGTGAGGAAACAACCCCTTGAGATACTGTATCCCTGTCTGACCGTACATCTCTCCCTAATGGCTTCTGTTGTGACCATCCATAAAAACAGGGCTCTGATCTTTGCGCAGGTCACAGGAGCAACGTTTTCCAGACCTTTTCCTCTGCCAACAACTGCAGGTACAGTACATCATCATCTGTGGCAGCATTACAGCACACATTATTCAGGACGTTATTACGAAACCTTCCTGCAGGTCAAAGGGGTTGGCTATTTTCAGACCGAGGTGCATCAACACACACACACACTGCATCAGCGTCGGAGAAGTAAAAACACACACACACACACACACACACACACACACACACACACACACACACACACACACACATATAGTGCGTCTCACTATCTTTGTGGGGACCCGTCATTGATATAATGCATTCCCTAGCCCCTTACCCTAACCTTAACCATCACAACTAAATGCCTAACCTTAACCCTTACCCTCTCCCTAACCATAACCTAATTCTATCCCTAATCCTAAAACCAAGTCTTAACCCTCAAACAGCCCTTTAAAGTTGTGGGGTCCACCATTTTAGCCCCACAAGCTGTCGGGACCCCACAGGTATAGTGGATCCCAGTTTTCGGACCCCACGAATGTAGTTAAACAAGAACACGCACACACACACTCTCTTTTCTGACACATACAACAGCCAGTACGTTTATATGCACACCAATATTCCACTATTATTCGGAATATGACAATATTCCGAATTTGGTACAGGTCATGTAAACAGCATATTCCGGTTGGATATCCAGAATAAGGCCTTTTCCAGAATATAGCATTTTCCGATTACTATTTCCGATTATTATTATTATTATTAAAGAGACGGTGTCCGTCGCTGTCTGGAGGATAACTAGCCAGCTGAGATTGCGTGTGTGCGTTTAGTTAATCGCGGTCAAATCACTGAGGATGCCTTGAAATTTAGGCTACACTATACGTGCATTACCTGCAGGCCTAGGCCATTTCGTTACGTAATTCCTAACGGAGGTCTTCTCACACTTAAAACACACATTTCCCCATACCGCTCCCGCCCGCTCCCGTTGATTTCTATGCTCTACTCCGTCCCTATCACATGACCAACAGTGAAATTGACTCCGGTACCGCGGGACTCCCACGATAGCGTGACCCGTGGGTGTTCGGAAAAATTGTCACCCTCTCATGTACACAAATCAACCAGCCAATTCAATTCAACAGTTTGCAAGAGTGCATATCTGATAAGAAGGAGAAACACAGCTACTTTAAAACATGATCAAATACTTGGATATCAACAGGTTTTTGGATATGCCCACACATCGCTACGCCGACGTTTTCAAGAAGCTGGTTGAAGGAATGAAAGAGGGACGCTGTGTTCGCACGGTCCAACCAGTCCGCCAGCGCTGGTAAACTTTGAAAAGTTTACCAAAGGCTACACGTAAACGGGAATATTAGTGGAATATTCAGTTTCATTAGCCATGTAAACAGCTTAGTCGGAATATCGTCTTTTTCGGAATAATGGGGAAAAAAAACTGAATATTATGTGTGTGTTTCCTCTTTTGTTTCCCGTAGCAGTTGTGGCGTTGCCGTTGGTTTATGTTTTCAGTGCAGCACCATGACACAGCTTTTTTTTTAAACTGAGACAGATTCATTCTCACATTTCCTTCAGCTGTGGTGGTTCAATTTCTCTTTTTCTCATTTCCCAAAATGGCTGGATAAATGTCGAAGAGAAAGACAGACAGACAGACACACACACACACACACACACACACACACACACACACACACACACACACACACACACACACACACACACACACACACACACACACACACACACACACACACAGACGTATGCATGATTACCACACACCATCCTGAATGGCTGCCATGCTTACAAGGGAATGTACATAGCACGTCATGACACAATAGTGGATCTAATACTGAAAGACATCCGATCACTTCTCACCCTCAGTAGGAATGTACAACAATTCTTGTGTAAAACCATCAGTGTTCCAGCACTGCGATAGTAATTCTGATACCTTCTCACACCTGCTTGCCAATACACCACATGTTGTCGTGATCAACGAGGAGTCCAGTGAGGTGTTCATTTTGGAGGCTGCGTGCACCTTTTGATCCTAGCATGGGGGGAAGCTTTTTTTGACCAAGGTCATTAAATACCAACCTCTCCTAAACACCATCTCAGAGCTAGGCTGGAGGGGCCAACTATTTGTTTTCATATTTGGCAGCCTAGGACACACGCACGGCCTGGTTGTAAATGGGCTAGGTCAGCTTGGGATGCCCAAAAAGAGGGCTAAACGGCTAGCAAATGACTGTGCTCTGTCGGCTATTATAGGCAGCCGCCATATATGGCGAAGGCGCTGTTCCTTCTACCCATAAGAACAGAGGGGTATGCTTAATAGTACGAAGACCTGCTGTATGCTAATGGCCCAAGCTTTTGTATATATATTTAACTGCACCTATAATATTGATGTCCCTGTAAATTCTTCTTCTCAAGTGGACTTAAATAAAGTGTGTGTGTGTGTGTGTGTGTGTCCGTCCCTCTTTGTATTTTCCTCACCAGTCTCTTTCTACTCTTTATTTGTACTCTGGCAGGCAGGCAGACAGGCAGGCTTTTTAGAACCCAGAAGTCGATTCCCGGCGTCCAATTTACAACCACAGCACCACGGTGTAAACAAGAACCAAGATGGCCGCTTGTCTGTCCATCCAAGCCTTCCTCTAATAATTAGGGCCTATTTTTAAATGTCTCCGTGCCGGCTGACTGGCTGCTGCATGTCCTTTCTATATTCATGCTGAGAAGAAAACACGTACAGCCAGGGAGAGGAACAAGTGTTGAGAGGAAAAAGAAAGGGAAACTGACAACATCTGTTTTTAGCTTTTATCTTTCTCTCTCGCTCTCACAGGTCCATTAACGATGATGGGCTGGTGGAAGGTAAAAAAAAGCAAGGCTTTAGAGATCATTTCATACACTTGTGCATGTTCTTCACCTTCTGGGGTTGAAATGAGTGCAGTCCGTCTCTTCACAATACCGGGAAAACGCTCCAAATAAACTGCAACACCGACAGTTACTCGAATCTCAAAAAGCAATGTCTTTCAAGCGCTCGCCGATCGTGTAAGCGATAACGGCGTGGCGGTTCTGATGCAAATGTCCTCTGATGAGAACATTTCGCGGAGGAGAGTCATTTTGACAACAGAGGAAGGAAGGGAATAATTTGTGGAGATACAAATTATTTGAGATTAAGCTAATTGGCCAAAGAGTTTTTTCTTCTGAAATGGGAATCTAAAACTGTCATTATCTCCAGTGGGAGTCATTATCTCCAGTGGGAGAATGGAGTGTGTTAAGGCGGGAAGAGGAAGCAAAAAAAATTTAATAAAATAAAGTTGGCACACTCGGTTGTAAAGAAGAAATCCGTGCGGCAATTAACATCCATCCCCCTCCGGGCAGGGGAGAGAAAGTTTTGCTGTTGCCACAATTAGGGGACGAAATTACAAAATGTGAATCCGAGCAACAGCGCGGAGAGGAGGGAAGCATGTTTTTCTCAGCAGTTCATTGATCATCTTCGCACGCAGGTGTTGCATACTGATTCAAACTCAACATTAAAAATGGCACAAACATTTACGACCGTATAACGAAGACTAACAAGCCGCGCAGAGTGGAAATAGGGAATGCGAGGAGGTGAAGAGGAGGGACGAAGAGACTCTTACCTACTTTTAGCCTCAAAATGCAAAGACGCTCGCTTATATAAGATAAGATGCGCCCATGGGCGTGAATCTCATCTAACAAATGGGGGAGGGGGGGGGCACAATAAACCTAGGATTTCTCCCACGAGTCCCACCGGACTTCTGTGTACCGTTAACGTAAAGGGAGAAAACCAAGCAGTGGACCAAACCACTGTGAGGCAAGGGGTGTGTGTGTGTGTGTGTGTGTGGGTGTTTCGAAACTTAAAACGCATCTTTTGTCCCGTTTGGGTTTGTATTGTTTTACTACTTACACAATTATTTAAAGTATATATTATGTACAATACATAGCGTGGTTTTAATGATAAAACAAAAATGGCGACACATCACACATAAACATACAATTGTCTAATACACACACACACATACACACTCACACACACACACACTCACTCACTCACTCACTCACTCACACACTCACGCTCACTCACTCACACACACTCACACTCACACACACACAATTGTATCTCAGACAATTATTTTACATTATAAAACTGTGTTTCTGCTCTTCTATTATTGCACTTTTGCACTTTAATTATTATTTATTATGGTATGCATTGTGTGTATTATTATTATTATTATTATTATTATTATTATTATTATTATGTACAGAACTAAAAACACCAAGGCAACTTCATTGTAAGTGGAAACCAAAACCTTATTTTAATTCTAAATATACTCAAAGTACCAAATGTAAAGTACGTATCATGCAAACCACCTTCTTTCATTGTATTCATATTATTATATTAGATTATATAATGAATCTTCATATTGTATACCGGGCCAAGGTGGGGGCAATGCTACCTACTTTATATACTAAGAGTGAATCATATTCGAGAGGAGGCTTAAATGTGCTGTAGGATCAAAGTAACGGACGCCGTCAAGTAAATGTAAAGTCAAAAGTACAATGTGTCCGTCCATATGTCTCTGTGTATAAATTATAATGTAGTAGTAAAAATAAAGTTGTTTAAGTTGTAAATGGTTAAAGCGCAGGTAGACTATACGGTACGTAACACCTGAGCGTAAGGACGCGAGGAGTAACTTTGCACTTTGTAACTTTTTGAACTCAGTCCACATTAGATTTCATAATACACGCAGAAAATCCATACGCGAGAGCTAAAACATTTACTCCGTGTTGTTGCTTACTGTACACAGTATAGGTTAATGAGCTGCCCCAACACTTCTCCTTCATAATAATTCATAACCAACCCAACTGATCTAAGCAGCTGTTCTGCTGCGGTCGGCAAGTGTGTTCAAAATGACTAATTAACCATCAGAATGTACTTTTTTTGGTGCTTACCACTTAAATGATTTATAGATTATTTATTTTTTTTCGCACATCCAAATCTAAAGCATAAAGACCTACATAAGGCATCCTTAGATTTTATTTTATGTTCACCTCATGGTGGCTTTTAGAGACGTGATAATGTTATCACTTCTCTTTCAATCTTTCCTTTCCCTGGATGCTTTTGGTTGCCGTGTTGACACCTCCTGTGACTGTCACACTTGAGAGGCCTGACACAGAAGAGGAGGGGATGACAGAGGGGGAAAAAAAAAAAGAGGGTGAGAGATGGGTTATGGGGGTACGGGAGGAAAGAAGGAGACACGGGAGGGATGAGGGAAAAGGAAAAGAGCGAGGGGGAAAATGAGGGAGTTGAGAATGAGAGAGGGAAGATGAAAAGTTAATGAAAAGAGCTATATAAATTCAATTTATTATTATTATTATTATTATTATTATGAAAATGCGTCCTTGGGGAGGGATGCAGGAGTGAAAGAGATGGGAGGAGTTAAGACGGACACGGTGGATGAAGAGTTGTGAATGAAAAAGAGAGAAGGAAACAAGAGAGAAATATCCAGGTTAAGATGGAAAGAAATCATCCCACACCGGGCCACTTAGTTTAGCATTCAACACGTGTCGCGAGGAAGTGATGAGGAGGAGAGAGAGAGAGAGAGAGAGAGAGAGGGAGAGAGAGGTAGGGAGGGAGGGAGACGTTGCTAGGTGACAGAGCGTACATACTGAATTTTAACAAAATAACGGGAGACGGGAGAGTGAGTGAGAGGGATAGAGAGGCAGCAGTCAGCAACATGTAGCCTCGCCGAGTGGAGGAAAGGTCGAAACTGTGTGCGCGCGTGATTAGCTGCTCTCTTTTTTTTTTTTTTTTTTTTTGTTGGTGGTGGTGGGGGGTTGGGGGGGGGCTGACATGTTTCCTTTTCATCCCGAGGACATTATCCCGCAACGTTAGAATCGACCAGGCTCTATATGCCGCAGGGAATGTCCAGCGGTGGGATGGACGGATGGATTGTGGTGCACGGAGAAGAGACGCGGAGAGCCAAAAAAGAGAAGCAGAAGAGTGTCGGTCTCCTGAAAACAGTGAGTACATTCTTCCCGTGTCTCATTCCGGACCTTCCGGACTCTGCTTCTGGATGAAGGTGGGAAAAAAAAAAAGATGTTGCGCCGTGTCTTCAGAAAACTGTCTCCGGCTTTGCCCTTCACATTCCGGCTTGTTTGGATGTGCGCCGCCGCTGCTGCTGCATTTCCTCCGGGGCTCGCTGGGCATGTATGTGCAGCATGGGGTTGGGGGGGTATACTCTCCCTGGCTCGCGCTCTTGCGGGTAGCCTATAGGACGCAGCCGGCCGGTGCGCGAGGCTTTGACCCCTCTGTCATTGATGCGCGTGCACGCAAGGCGGAATGGCTGTCTTTAACCCAGACGCGCACACACACACACACACACATATGCACGGACCGGTGCGCCACCCGTCCATCCATCCCCTCCTCTATCTTTCTTTCCTTCTTTCTCTCTCTCACGAAGTCAGCGCATAACTTACAGTCGGGGACAGACAGGTGCAGCTGCGATTCACTGGGTGACATTTCTGAGAACCCGCATACATGCCTCCCCGCGCGCCTGCAATATCTCACCCAGGCATTTGCATTCTTACATTTCCCAACCGGTTGTTGCGCATATGTGCGTTATGCCCTCTCCAGCGGCTGCCCTGGTTGCACGGGGGGGGGGGGGGACGACTCACATCTCTCCTACCCCCCTCCTCCTACTCTTCTCCCAAAACCACCTCCTTCCTCCTCCTTCCCAAACCCCTCCCTTTTTTCAGTATTATTAGCTGTAGGGCAGCTATCAGATCCAGGCTCAGTCCTCTGTGTGTGTGTGTGTGTGTGTGTGTGTGTGTGTGTGTGTGTGTGTGTGTGTGTGTTGTTTGCACGCACACTCACATTAGCAGCTGGTGTACCAGCAAGCAGCAGGCTGTGTGTGTGTGTGTGTGTGTGTGTGTGTGTGTGTGTGTGTGTGTGAAGATCACTCCCTAGGACAGACAGGGGAAATTGGGATATAAAGCTAGGAGCGTGCCCCCCCTCCCTCCACTCCAATCTCCAGCACAAAGCACAATTCCTCAAAGCATGATGGAAAATAAAACATTACTCGCATTGATGATGCTGCAGTTACACGTGTGTGTGTGTGTGTGTGTTTGTGTGTGTGTGTGTGTGTGTGTGTGATTCAACAGTTTGAATTGAATTTCCAGTCATGTAGTGTAAACACACCATTCATCCCTGCCGTTTGTCTACAGCAGCCGGGTACAGTGTAAGTGTTTTTTTGCTGAGCCATGGTTGCTGTAATGGAGGTAGATGGCAGAGGGAGAGCTGCTGGTCAGTGTGACATTAGCACTAAACCCCCCATTTTCTTGGATTTCTCACCTGCCAAGTGCTTCGGATGCATGAAACAACTAGTTGAGTGTGTAGCCATGGTTTCCTTGGTTTTCCCTCTACTAAAAGCATCAAACTGAGACCCCCCCCCCCCCCCCGCTCATATATCTGACATCTAACATTCAACGAAAATAGAAACTTAGCTGGCTTTTATTTATTTATTTTTCTTTTGCGTCTTGCGACTCCAGCAACAGTAGCTGTGCAGTAGCTCTATAAGGGCCCTATGGAAGCTGACAGTAACCAGACCAACGATCTGTATTCCGCGTTGACATTTTTGACATGTCTGTGTGACCTTGTGCCCCCAGTAGTAGAAAAAGAAATGAAAAATTCATCTTGGCTACACATTTTCCCTGCTTCCACCATTTTGAGGCCATCGACTGCTGAGGCAGCAGAGTTTTCATGATGCTGTTTCATGAGGCCAGCGGACTGTTTGGCTCGATCCAGCCATTTTATCTCGTGTTAGGTAGTTAAGCCAGACAGGGTGTGATGGATAAAGATGGTGACTTCCTGGCTCAGGCCCTCAAAGGCTGCCAGGCTTATTCCACATTTCCTTTTTCGAGGCTATCTACTGCCGAGGCATCGTGTGAGCGTCAGGTCATCCACACAGCGTTTCTTCCGAGGGGATGTGGAGAAGCAACCCGTTCTCATTCCCAACTCGTCAAAATACTACTGGTCGCTTGGTCAGTGGCTATCAGCGTCAGATACAGACGCAAAAAAAAAAATCGCCCTTTAACGTCTCTATGGAAGCAGGTTAACACAGGAATACTTTGCCCCTCCCAGTAAGAGAGTGTCCTACACTTAACACCTTTTAAACTCACTTAAAACAGTGGCTCCTAGCAAACCAGAGATGCACTCACTTTTAACTGTCACACATTTCATCACCCACACACTTTCACTGTTAAATTGAATGCATTATAGTGGTGGATGAATAATGTCTTGTCATCATGTATTTTTTGTTTTGTCAATGTATATGTCACCGTTATGTGTACCTTTTTAATTTATAGTGAATGAATTCTGTATGGCTGCTGGTTGTCTCTGTTAATCCCATGCCACCTGCCTAGGGACTGCAGATGAAAAGCAGTTATTTTGACTAATTCTGGCATATTTACATGGTGTTTTTTATGCAACAATTTTCATAAATATGCATGGTCCCTATCAAATAAACCAATAAAATAAATAGCAGTAGGTCAACCACGGCGCTGTAAGATGACGTAGTATGAAGAGCAACAACGGTAGCGAGTAGTATTCAGACCCAAAATGCGTGTAATGAGGTTGGTCGGGCTGGTGGATGGATCAAACAACACCGGACTTTCACCCAGGAGACCGGGGGTTCGTGTCACGGGAACGTACATTTTGTAACCCCACCCGTGATCTTTTCCTAAACCCAACTGTCCGGTTCTTGCAGCAGCATGTCAGCTACGTAGCAAACGTACAGTACGTCCCGACCCAAATAGCGATACCACAAGTTCCGCGCCAGAGCCTCAAAAACTGACCCCAAGAGTCCCGACCCAGAGTGTGTGATTATGACGCCAAAGGGCTAGACTTTTTGCGTCGGTACCAAACGCCGAATGCACCTGACCAAGGGTCGCCTTTTGACGCGCTGGGAGTGAGAACGTGTTGGGTTAAGGCTGGCTTTTTAAAATGTCGGGCACCTTTTTAAATACAATGAAAAGGAGGGGAAAAAGCTGTCCACCAAAACTGCTGTCATAATCACTCTGGCTTCAACTGTGATAGAGAAAGTGGTCTAAGAATGTGTATTTTTTTTATTTTTTTGATGTAACCTCAAAGATGGCCTATTAAACTGTTGACGAGCAGGACCCCGAATCTATCTGCTCATAGTTTCATAGCTGAGCATAACCAGTACCAGTCAGACTAAAGTCACGCTACTCAGAAAGTCGAGATTATGACAAAGACTAAGAAAACAACCTGAATAAATGAGTGGAGAAACATGGAAAGTAGATGTTTCCATACAGGGCACGGGGGCTCAATGACCCCGGTATTCCTAGGAATTATGCCCATAGTGGACAATTCGGCACGTAACGTTTTAGGTCCAATGCAAACGTTCAATGCCAATGCAGGGAGTGGTGTGCCCTGTTACAGTGGTCCCCAAACTTTTTCATGTCCAGGACCCCTAAACTGACACAAATTAGACACTGAACCCTTATTTGATAAGATTTTTGTCCCAGGGATTTCTGCTTATAGATTATTACAGAAAGTGTAAAAACCCCATGACCAAAATAGTCACACATACGGTCATTGCGCTACTTATGAAAGGAATTGCAGTGAAAATAAAGGATTCCCCTTTTTGCTGGAGACCCCCTGGAACCCCGTCAAGGACCCCTGGGGGTCTCCGGACCCCACTTGGAAAACCACTGCCCTATAAAGCGAGGCAGATTGTAAGGGTGTGGAGGTTAGCGGCGTGTCATATACAGTAGGAGCTGCAACCATAACGTAGTTGCCATGCACAGATATTGTGGAAAGTAGAGTGATAATTAAAAAAAAAATCTGGGATTTTGCATAAACTTCCATTATTGACGTTCTGTGGTAGAATTGCACTGAATGCTTGGGCAGTTAATTTCTCCTTTTGTCATTGTTATATATATTACGTTATTGTGGTAGCTTGTTAAAGTTATATAATCAGTGGGGAAGTCGTTGGACGTTGCAACTATACATTTTCTTTCTCACGTTTAAATAAAGTGCTTTTGATAGTTAAGTTGGAGCAGAAAACAGCTGTGCAGAAGAAATTTGTATAAAGTCGAACCATTCTCAACTCCTCCCCGTTGTGCCACTGGGGGACATTTGTGTCTTGAGTTGTGGGGGACAGCACCATGTGCTTGCGGGGAGGGGGGCTTCCATTCACGTTGAATGGCAACCTGTCGTGCCTCCTAAGTGTTGAGTTCGTATTTGGGACGTGAAGACACTTTATGTTGTTTTTTTCCATCCATTTGTCCCCGATTTCTATATTTCCTACTCTTAAATGTCCATTTGTACTGTTCTAAGGAATGGTAATAAGGTAACTTAGCGAACTACGAGGAGAAACCTTTCATGAGCTTCTGCTCGCCGCAGACGGATTACCGGAAAATGAACAGAAGAAAAGAGAGCAGTAGGGTTGCGGCCGATGTCTCCCGATTGGCTTATTAACACCGCGATGGGCGATGCCATGTTTGCTGGAGGAGGGCTGTGATGACATGTTTGAAATTCAAAATTGGTATACATAATAAGGCATCATGCCAGTAGCTCTCGCTCTCTTTCTCTCCCTGACACCCACTCACTCTCTCCCTCTCCCTCTCCGTCTCACTCTCTCTTGGGTGCGTGCTGTCCGGAGTAAATGCGCAATTACACCTATCCAAACTCATGATTGAAAAGTGTCCACCTGCAGTTGCACTCGCAAAATCAATATGTGCACCGTTGATGAATTGGAATCTTTACTTTTTAAGCACGCAGTGGATGCCATTGGGGCCATTGGTGTGTGACGGGGTGAGGAGGGAACCGGGTCTGAAGCTGAGAGCGACAACTTTTAGTTTAGAGAACTGCGAGATGATGCTACAGTGCTTTGGCATACGGTTCTTACAATACCTGTGCGCACAATGAGGGGTTATTACCGACATTTCAGGTGCACTCACTTCACCTCCCAAAAAGATTTCTGTGGCTAAATGTTTTGCTTGTTTACAACCGGTTCTGACTGCCAGGGTTTCTTCTTCAGACTCCGTTTAAACGCTATTACCGGGTTTTCAGGTCTTGACAATTACTTTCATGAATGCAACAATAACATGAATACAAAAATAAGACCCAGATTGTTCCAAACCGTAATTAGCCTTTAAACTGCCACGAGGCCGCTTAGACTTTTGGGTAGACTGTCAACAGATTGTAAAATTAGAGAAAATTGTCAAGCCGACAGGGTTTAACAGCATCTGGTAGCTTGTAGGGGTGGGAATCACCAGAGGCCTCACGATACGATATCATCACGATACTTATGTCACGATACAATATTATTGCGATTTTTAAACATATTGCAATATTCTGCGATATATTGCAATTTATTACCTTTTTTCCAACTTCAAATTTTTCCCAGTTTCAAATGATGTCCCCAAAGGACAATTTTGTCAACATTTGTTTTATCTAAAAAGATAAATTTCTC
Source organism: Perca fluviatilis (assembly GCF_010015445.1). NCBI lineage: Eukaryota > Metazoa > Chordata > Actinopteri > Perciformes > Percidae > Perca > Perca fluviatilis. The sequence goes on from NC_053124.1 coordinate 29,309,893, forward strand.
TGTTTGTTCATCTCACTTCAATTGTATTGCTGTAGTTTCTGAGGGATTGTCAGCAGACAGACTCGACCACACATATATCATAAAAGATCGATACTTGGCGTCTGTGTATCGATACAGTATTGCCATGAAAAATATCGCGATACTATGCTGTATCGATTTTTTCCCCCCACCCCTAGTAGCTTGTTAACACGTGATGCGTGTACCTGGTTGTACTACAGAAAATGTCTCGATGTTGGCCGCGGCGTGTCCACTAGGGATGGGGGAAAAAATCGATACAGCATAGTATCGCGATATTTTTCATGGCAATACTGTATCGATACATAGACGCCAAGTATCGATCTTTTATGATATATGTGTTGGTCAGTCTGTCTGCTGACAATCCCCATTTTGCAGCAATACAATTGAAGTGAGATGAACAAAAAGAGAAATTTATCTTTTTAGATAAAACAAATGTTGACAAAATTGTCCTTTGGGGACATCATTTGAAACTGGGAAAAATTTGAAGTTGGAAAAAAGGTAATAAATTGCAATATATCGCAGAATATTGCAATATGTTTAAAAATCGCAATAATATTGTATCGTGACATAAGTATCGTGATGATATCGTATCGTGAGGCCTCTGGTGATTCCCACCCCTAGTGTCCACCTGTGAAAGGAGGGAGGAACAAGGGAGAAAGGCAACAGCGGAGGAGGGAGCGAAGGGAGGAAAGAGTGAGGCAAGGATTGAAGGGAGGGAGGAAGGGAAGGAAGGAAGGAGTTATGAGGGAGGAGTAAAACGAGAAGAAAGCGAGGGGGAATGAAAGAGGTGGCATCAAACCGTGCACTTTGTGTGCCGAGATAACAACTGTGCACCCTGCCACCTGGTTCTGCTGTGTCTCGCGGTGTTTGAATTCAACAGTAGAAGTTGTCAAGTGTCATCACTTCCCACAATCCATCACAGCGCAGTCGTGGCGAAGCAGAGCGACAGGCAGGCGGGCGGGCAGACAGAGAGCGACGGAAGGCTGGCGCTGCCCGTCTCTCTCTCTCTCTCTCTCTCTCTCTCTCTCTCTTTCTCTCTTCCTGTTGTGAGTCTTCCTCTCTCGCCCTCCGTCTCTTTTGTCTCTGTCTCCTCGCCACGATCGCACACATTTAATTGTGACACTAAGCTGTCTGAATACTTCATTTCATTCATATAATCCCCAAGTGTTGTTGAAACACTCTTTTGTGTGTGTGTGTGTGTGTGTGTGTGTGTGTGTGTGTGTGTGTGTGTGTGACATCATATCCACTGAAAGGCTGCGACAGGCCAAATGAGTTCAGCCATTTTGGGTCGTTTTTCGGCAATCGGCTGGACTTTATTCTGCTCTCCTTTTTTGTTTAGTCACTTCCTCTCCTTTTGGATTCCCTCCCTCCCTTCCTTCCTTTCTCATTCTTTCCTCTCCCCCTTCCTTTGTATCTCGCTGCTTTTCATCTCTTTTTTTTTCTGCTCTGTCCTTTTGACTTTTCCTCCCCGTTTACTTCTTCTATTCCTCTCTCTTCTTATAACCCTGTGCCCTGTCCTCTTTTCTCCCTTCTGCCCTCCACTACTTGTCCTTGTCTTTGTTTCCCTTCTTCCCTCTTTCTTTTATTGTCCTAGTCCTTTCTTCCTCCTCGTCTTCTTCCATACCTCCATTCCCTTTTGGTCTCCCTTCACCTCCTGTTGCAACTTTTCTACCTTCCATCTTCCACTTCTTTCTTCTTTCTTCATTCCTATCTCCTTTCCTCTGTCCTTTTTGTCTTTTCTTCTCCACTTCCTTCCTTTCTTCTCTGATTATTCTTAACAGTATGCTTTCATCTTTTTTTTTCTCCTTGTTTTCCTTTCCTCTGCCTCTATGGTTTTCTTCTTCCCTACTTCCTTGCCTCCCTCCTTCAGCTATTCTTCCTTACTTCCATTCCATTTTGGTCTCTCCGTAATTCCCTACGCTCTTTCTTCCTTCTTTACTTTCCTCCTCCACTACATCCTTTAATCCTACCTCACTTTCTTTATTCCATTTCCTGTCTTCTTTTTGTTTTTTTGTTGTTGTTGTCTTTTTCTGTTCCTGTTGTCCTCTCGTTTTGCTTACGCTCTCTTTTGGTCTTGCCTCACTTCCGGGTGAATTCTTGCCACCTATTGTCCTCCAGTGTAGGCCTGCACGATAAATCGTTATAAAATCGCGATCTCGATTCACCCATGTTCACGATTTAATTTTTAATTTTTTTTTCTCCAATTAATTTATCGAAAGCATTTGACATTAACATGTTTTAATTATGTAAAGACAAGTTCAAGGAGTTCAAATATAGAGCCTGTATCAGGGCCATATTTAGTTCAATATGTTATACAGTATGTCACTATTTTTGGTAGCCTACTGTACTTAAATGGCCAGTATGGACTGTATGGTAATGCGCAATGTGCTCTAGGTGCCAAAAATATCTGTTTGGTACCGCCAATTTTTGTTGTTTTGTCATGGTTCACGTGTGCAACAAACATTACACTTAGAAAAAAATCATGGCAGAGAATTGTGATATCAATTCTAAAAAAATCGTGATTCATATTTCTCCCCGAATCGTGCAGGCCTACTCCAGTGACTACTTTTCTTCCTTGCTCTTTCTTTACTCTGTTCCTTTTCCATCCGTCTTTTTGTTATTTCCACCCTTTCATCTTTTCCTTCCTCTTTCCTTCATTATCTCTCTTCCCTGTTTCCTTCAGTCCTCATATTTCTTTTTGCTGTGGTCTTTCTGATGCTTTTTGCTTTTTTTCAATTTTCATTTTTCCATCATTCTCTCTCCTCAGATGCTATCCTCTTTATCCTTCCTCCTACCTCTGTTCTTCCCTCTTCCCCCTTCGTTCACTGTCTTTCCTTCTCCTTTGATCCGTAGTTCCTTCTCTCCTCTGTTGATTAACTCGTTCCTACTTCCATATCTCTGTCCCCTCTGAACTTCCTTTCTCCATTTCCTCCCTCCCTCCCTCTTTTATTCAAATCTCCTCCTCTTCCTCATTCCTCCGCTCCCTCCCTCCCTCTCAGAGTCAGACCATTCATATCTCCTCTCCTCTTTATCGGCACGCTCCATCAGCCTCTGTGAATGGATGCCTGAGAACAAGGAGATGAATGGACTTGCATTCATCCTTAGGTGTGTTTCATCACACTTGGACATGAGTCCCGCCCCCACGCACGCGCACACACACACACACAACACACACACACACACACACAGACACACACGGGCATATCTGATGCAGGGCTCAGGCCAGTGTCTACGGTGTGGAGATGAAACTAAGTGGACCAGCGGCCTGCAGTGTCACATCTAGAGTGATTGGAAAAATGGAAGGAAGAAAATAGAGCAAAGGAAATAAAACTGAAGCCACAAAGGGATGAAAGGAAAAGATGAAGATTTTAAAAGCAAGGAGAAGTACAGTATGGGGTGTTGAAATGAATCATTGCATCGCGATGCGGCCGTGGACGATTCTGCATCGATGCAGTGACGGACGGGCCATGATCGATTATTGCCTACCGATTGCACTTGATGATTTTCCAGGTCGCTGCTTTTTTTTGTTCTTGCCTTTTTGATAATCATATGGGATATCGTTAGACCAGTGAAAATTCACAATGTCCCTAGAGGACAGTAGAGTAAGATGGGGACAATAGACGCAAGGAATGACAGAAGGAAGAGAGAGACGACAGCAGAGGACTGGTAGAGGAGATGGTGGTGGAAAGGAGCCAGTGGCAGGGAGCCGCGAGAGACAAGATGCTGCAGTGTCAAAGTAAATCGATGCACGCCGAGTTAACATATGCCATTTGGTGGACGCATTACAATGTCAGGAGTGTGTGCGTTCCCAGCATTGGGTGAAACGAAACAAAACAGAAAAAAAACAGGCAAAAAACAAACCACATACATAATAAATATAAAAAACATGATGTTATAAGGCCCCATAGAGTTGAGGGGAACTGCAGATATGGGTGATAATTCTCTTTGGCGTTCTTACTATGAGTGAAATCTTTTACATACAAGTAAGTTATTTGAACCATTTGTTAATATGAAAACATTTCGTAACACTTTACTTGAAGGTATTGACATAATCGTGACATGACACTGTCATAACTATGCCATGACACTGTCATGAACGTTTCATAAACGTTATAAAAAAGTCATAAACGTTTATGACTTCTGTCATTCGGTTTTTGTCACGACAAGTTGACATTGTTTGGGTTGTCTTGATTATGACAAGTTGACATTAATCAAAGTGACATTACCAGAAGTTGTCTTTGTCATGACAACTTGACATAATGTCATCCTGTTTAATGTTATGTTGTCTCAATAAGGACACTATTGAATGTCAAGTTGTCATGACAAATACATCTTCTGGTAATGTCATCCTGGTTAATGTCAAGTTGTCATTACAAAGACATCCCAAACAAATGTCATGTCAACTTGTCATGACTAAGACAACTTCTGTTAATGTCACTTTGATTAATGTCAAGTTGTCACAATCAAGACAACCCAAACAACGTCAGCTTGTCATGACAAAAACCGAATGATACTTAATGACAGAAGTCATAAACGTTTATGACTTGTTTATAACGTTTATGACACGTTCATGACAGTGTCATGTCACGGTTATGTCAATACTTTCAAGTAAAGTGTTACCAAATATTTTTCATTGCAGCTTTAAAGTGTTACAACTGACTTAGGTCAGTGGAAAATTAAGCGTGTGTCCTTCAGTTGGGCGTTTACTGGGTATATTAATGGAGTTTACCCAAGACTGATATGGATATTTAAGACCGGTGCATTAAAACAGAAAGATAATTCAATTTGCTCTTAAATTTGACCTTGTTTTGACAAAGAAAGGATTTACTGGATTAAAGCAGACTCGATTGATTTGATAAAGGCTGAACATGCCTGTATTGGGTGAAGTTGTTGAGAACTCGTTACCACTCTGTCTGTTGTTGATCAGCATCAAGTTTGCGCTGGTTAGAGTGTTTATCTCCGAACATCTCAGACACATTGTTTGGGTTATTTGCAAGTCGCAAGACATTTTGGTTAAAACTGCATTACATTTGGTTGAAAGTTTTTTTTAGACATTACATAATGACATAATTGTTGTTTCAACAGCATGTTAATGGCAACATTGTAGTTAAGACCTTGTGCACATTAAAACCCAGTCATTTGAATATTCTTAAAATAGTGGAACATACAGCTCTATCAGATGGTACACCATGATCATAACCCACTTAGATAGACGGGATGGTCTTCATTGACTTGTGCGTCCTCAGACAAAAACACTGTAGCTATTGGTGAATCGATGGCTGCACATGTGAATCAATAACAAGACATAGTACATGTGTGGAACTGTTAAAGTTTGGTCTCTTTAAAAAACTTTTTGTTGTTTTATTTGGTTTTCAGTAGGCGCAGTGAAGATTGCATTTCTACTACCACTTGGAGTGACAGAAGATGGGTGATTTAACTATCCATTATTTTTAGCCATACATTTAGACTTGCATGCTAAGTACACTGTGTTCCAAATTATTATGCAAATTATATTTTACACTGATTTTTCCTAAATAGTTGAGCGAATGATATAAATAATTTTCAACCAACCGTTAGGGTATAAGTCAAATTTCATTGAACAAACCACCCAATAAAAACAGTATTTTTAAAAAAATTCAAAATGCACTGTTCCAAATTATTATGCACAACAGAGTTTCAAAGCATTTTATAGGTTGTAAAGAACAGAAAATGGTCATTTGCTGAATTTGCAGCATTAGGAGGTCATATTTACTGAAATCAAAAGCTATTTCAATCAAACACATCTTAACAGGGCAAGTTACATGAAGAGATTTGTGACTGATTCAGAGCACACACGGGTTTGTGCAGATAAAGGCATAATGAGGAAGGTTTCTGCCAGACAAATTCATCGGATTAAGAGAGCAGCTGCTAAAATGTCATTACAAAGCAGCAAACCAGTATTTGAAGCTGCTGGTCTTACACCTTAAGGTGTAGGATCTTCCAGAGGCTTGCAGTTGTGCATAAACCTACTATTCTGCCACCCCTAACCAATCCTCACAAGCAGAAACGTGTTGTTTACTGATGGGTGCCGTGCAACCCTGGATGGTCCAGATGGATGGAGTAGTGGATGGTTGGAGGATGGCCACCATGTCCCAAAAAGGTCAGCAAGGAGGTTGCGGAGTCATGTTTTGGTCCGGAATCATGGGGAGAGAGCTGGTAGGCCACTTTAGGGTCCCTGAAGGTGTGAAAATGACCATGGCAAAGTATGTAGAGTTTCTGACTGACCACTTTCTTCCATGGTACAAAAAGAAGAACTGTGCCTTCCGTAGAAAAATCATCTTCATGCATGACAATGCACCATCTCATGCTGCAAAGCATACCTCTGTGTCATAGGCTGCTAAGGGCATAAAAGGAGAGAAACTCATGGTGTGGCCCCCATCCTCCCCTGACCTCAACCCTATTGAGAACTTTTGGAGCGTCCTCAAGCAAAAGATCTATGAGGATGGGAGGCAGTTCGCATCAAAACAGCAGCTCTGGGAGGCTATTCTGACATCCTGCAAAGAAATTCAAGCAGAAACTCTCCATAAACTCACAAGTTCAATGGATGCAAGAATGCAAAAGAATCGTT
>NC_053124.1:29321517-29399017 GCF_010015445.1 Perca fluviatilis
GAGTGTACAGCTTTCTGTTGGGAAGAAGAGTTATCTCAAGACACTTTACAGATAATAATAATTTACAAAGACCCAACAATTCCAGTAATTGGGGTGTGATGAACAGTGGCAATAATAGTCACAATAAAGATACTGGAACAATGACCATAAATAGTAGTTTTAGTAGTTCATGGCATAGCAGGGCACTGCAGGGCACAGCAGAGCGTAGCAGGGCATAGCAGGACACATCAAGACGTAGCAGGACGTAGCAGGGCACTGCAGAGCGTAGCAGGGTGTAACAGGTCATAGCAGGTCGCGGAGCAGGACCACCGGGAAAGTTGCAACCATGATTTAGGTTCCACCCTAATCCAACAAAACATGCTTGGTGAAAAAAACATAAGGACTCCGGGGAATAAGCTCCCCAGAGCTAAGTTAGTAACAAGCATTTCTGGGACAAGGATGCACACGGATGGAAAGAGAGAGGAGAGAGGAGCTCAGTGTGTCAAAGGAAGTCCCCCGGCAGTCTAAAACTATAACAGCATAATTAAGGGAGACAGGGTAAGGAGAGGAGCCTGGTCAGGATAGGACTCTCCCCTGCCGGATCGGGCTGTTTTGACTTGAAAACAGAAATTGCCAGACCCTGTGCTATTCGAGAGACAAATTATACAAACGTTACAATGTCCATACTGTGCTGAATGTAGATAGTGACAGAGAGAAATATGTGAAAACTCCATTAATACCACCCTTGAGGAAATTGCATTGGAGCCATAACTCCACATTTGGGTCAAGCTAAAGTCATATTTAATAATGACGAATGGGAATAATTCAATTAGTCTGAGCAGCTGAATAGGTGTCCATGTTTTGCACGTGTTAATGCAGATCGGGAATGAGCTGAAGCAGGAAATATGCGCATTCGCCAGATTACCTTACATCTGGTGAAAATGTTTTGGTCTCTCTTGATGGATGTGTCTGAGAAATATAACACTTCTTTAGTGTAATGCATGGAAGCTGCCTTGGTTCCCTGTACTTCTGCTTTGTTTAGGTAAAAAAAAAAAAAGTACATTATATACAGATGAGACAGATCGCTCTTCAGTTGTTAATGCAACCGAGCTGACTCGGTGGAGAGTAATTCTTCTTTTTAAAGCGTCTGGGTCTGCGGTTTCCGAGAATCTTTTGCGTTCTCCTAAACTCCATTTCAAGATCACTGACCTAAACGACAAATTAGTAAGCATGGCGTAGAAGTAAGGCTTTTACCTCAGGCATTTGAACTACACTTGCTCCCTTTATCTTTAAAACTATTGACTATTGAAGTATTAGTGATTGCGGATAAAGCTCTAAATGGTTTAGGACCAGCCTTGTTGTCTTATGATCCTTAACGCTCACTCAGATGCTGCACTGCAGGTCTTTCAGATGGTCAGAGCCACATTAATAAGAACACTGGAGATGACAGGGATCTATTTCACTTCACTTTCTCACTAATGCAACAGCAAAGGTAGTACCGGTAAAATCATCTATTGTATAGTTGAGGGGATTAATACCCACTTATCCTTTCGGCGGTATCAGCTACCAACAGGCCACGGCATACCCTGAATGTCATCTTCATTATTAAAGCGGAATAATAAACCTTTTTTACTAAGTTTTTGAGTTACTTTTATTTAATATATGTACAGTCTTTTTTTTATTATACTTCCAATTGATTGTACTGCAGTCTATAGTGTCCATTGCAATGGCCGTTATTTGCATAGAGCTCAATCTGGGTGGCTTTGGGTTTAAGTATGTAAGGAGGCATGCTCGGGCTAAAATTAGATTACATTAGATAGACTTTGTTGATCCCAAATTGGGAAATTTCAGTGCTACAGCAGCAAAATATAAGACACGTAGCACACATACAGAATATACAAGAAATAATAAATAGGATAGAATACAAGAACAACTATTCAAAAATAAAGATAAAAAAATACAAAGGAAAGAATCTACAAACGTATACAAGTGGCGAATAAAAATGTACAACCTACTTAAATAGTATTTATAAAAATGAAAGTATCAGCTGTAGCTGTAGCTTTCAATGGGTAATTGCTAGCGACTTTGTTTATTAATGTTAAGTGTTTGTTAGCTTGTTAATGTTACCAGTTAGCTAACGTTATCCTGTTTAATGTTAACGCTAACGCTACACTTAACGGCTTACGAGCCCCAAGGACAGCACTGTTGTTGTATCCTGGAAATCCAGAGTTCTCGCAAGACCACAATTTGAATTTGCTCAGCGAGTCACTCTGCCATTCAGTAATGATGCTCATTAACTATGCCCTTGTAGCCGAGCTGCACCAATTACATCGGTGTATCTGATATAGGCGGGCCAGAGGCGAGCTAAACAGATGATGACAGCGCTGCGACGTCAAAGTCGTTAGTAAACATCGCAAGATGGCTACGGATGAACACCAGTTGTTTGAAACGGCTTTGGCCGCTACAATGAACGAGTTAGACTTGGCTTTTTATCTAAAAGAGGAACAGAAGATGGCACTCAAATCGTTCCTTTGCAAGAAGGAAGTTTTTGCTGTTTGCCGCTGGTAGCTAAGCGTATGGGGCTCTGGATACGTCACCCCATGTATTGTTGTGATTGGTCGTAGTCTTATCCGATTGCGTGCAGTGAGATTTTCAAATGCATGCTTGGTGCCGCCCCTCAAGTTGGGCTATTTTCATTATTCATTGCCAAGGCGGTAAGCGATTCTCCACAAAGCGTACCTCCTACGTAGCCATTTTGATGCTAACAAGCCATCACCTGCCGTTAGCATTCTATTGACTGCCATTCATTTTGGCGTCACTTTGACAGTGAATAACTTTACATCTGAAGAGTTTAAAGACTCTATTTGTCCATTGTTTATTTGTAAAGAAACACGACGATGTATAAAAGGATCCATTACCTTGTATCTCACTTTATGGTTCTGTAGCAGGCATTTTTGTAAAAATAGGCTTTGTGTCATAACCACGCGACTTTCTGTCGCATAGTAGACACATTACCGTACAGGCAGGAGAAGCTCACAGGCAGTTTCGACTTACTTTAGCTGTTTAAGTTTAATTACTAATGTTAACTAGCATTTTAGTTAGCAAAAATTAGCCTGTGCCTATGTTATCTCCTCCTCCTATCTGTCGTCTCTGCAAGATTTGGAATGATTGAGATTTCTCTTGGCACAGCTACCAGAAGACTTACAACTTTCAGACAGGTTGCTTACGTCACATCTATGTCGTCAAGCTCAGTTTGATGCTGCACAGTAACGCTCAGCCCTCACCGGAAAAGTGCTTCTAATAGACTTCACTTGTCTCCGTGGAAATCTACGGCGTCGCTTTGTCCATTCATTTTACTGTCTATGCTCATTGCCACCCTAACTCCTGAATTTGGGTCTGGATTGCCAGGCTACTGTTGATGTGACTGATTCACCTCTAGTCTCTAATCTTTTCAGATGAATTTAAATAAAAAGGTTGAGGATTGATCATATAATCATTTTCAAAACATTGAAAACTGTTACTGTTATTGCTGTTTTAAAAGGGAGCAATAAATAACACATTACAATCTAGAGTGTGAAACCCTGATTATTTTTCAGACTATAATCGTACCAACAAAATCTATAATTGTTGCATCCCTAGTAATGACAAATGTCAGTATGATATACCATATGCAGGTTTTCATTTTTGCAGAGGGCGTTATGCAGTAAAATCTTCATACTGTGATGAACTGGATAAATACCCATGCAGACTGATAATGATAGATAACCAAGCCATACTGCCACATGCAAATAATAACTCACTTGAAAATCAGTAGAATGAAAAAAAAAAAGGTCCCTTCCTGTGCCACACAGCCGGCTTGTGGCATTTGTGTTGGCGGCGGGTGAAAAATTGCTTTGACATTTACAATACATAAAGAGCTCTTGTGCAACAGTGAACATGAACGCACAGAAAAAAAAATAAAAAAAAAAACAGTATTGCACACATCATGTATGTTCAGGTTCACGGCTCACATACAGTGAGTAGATCATCAGGCCGCTGGTGATGCCCCTTATATTTCTTTCACTTCTGTTGGGGGGGGGGATGACTTCCTGTCGACACTGTTGGCTGTAACTGTAATTTCATTTCACTTCACCTAACCTCTTCCTCTGCAGCCTCAGAACCTTTCGCCCAAAGCCGTTTCTGCAGATGCCCCGTCTCTGCCCACAGTCCAGCAGGCTAATAGGATGATAAGCACCATTTGCTTGAGAAGATCTCTTTAGTTCTACCTAAATCCCTCCTAATTTGCTCATTTTGCCCACTTTAGTAACACCCTTTGTTCACTCTAGGCGGAGATGAAAAAGGTATTGCGTAATCAATCAGCTGTGTAGCCTACAATTGATCATTACATTCAGACAGACACTTTACTTTCTGTGTCACTGCATGGAAGGTTATTTTTGGTTTTGCTTTCAGTACAGCTGATTAAACCCTGGCACTCGTGTGAAACTGTAATATTTATAAGCGTATTATTCTTGCTGCCAGGTGTTTTAGATGAGTGTCTGCTATATGCTTAAACCTTAAAGTGATGTCGGGGTCATGTTTGCTGCTTGTTCTGCTTGTGATTATTGCTGGGTACTGAATTCCATACTTTTTAGGCACCGACTGAATGACGTCCTTAGTATTGAGTATCGAAAAATGCCTCGTCATTCAATACCAAATTTGAATTCCTAAGGAGTAAATCTCATCAGCGTCAGTGAGCCATTAAGCATGCAGCATGCTTCTACCAAGATGTAATAATGCTGCTGATAGGCTGTCTAAAGTTAAAAGTCGGACAGAGAAGGGGCTCACGTAGTTGGGAGCTGAAAAAGAAAAAGATTTGTGCCGTAATGTTAATGTGTATTGTTATGATTTATTTTCCTATTTTTATGGATTTTATGAAATTGGCATAAAAAAAAAAAAAGCTCAGGAACCGGTATCAAAGTCACGTTATTGGTACCGGTATCGATACCCAGCCCTACTTAAGTTGTGATAGAGGTATTCAAATCGGCAGTACGGTGGCCCTGAAGTGCAAATCACAACAGCAAATAGAAAAACGCAACAGCAAATCATAAAACACAACGGCAAATAGGAAAACATTTCAACAAATCATAAAACACAACGGCATTAACTTCTACTGGAAAAGGTAGGGTCTATCTAGCAGAGGACGGACCCTCCTGATTGGACAGGCGGACTGTCTGTTTTTTAACAGAAAGGAGAGGTGTATATGAAGTGTTTTCATATTTGCTGTCGTGTTTTCCTATTTGCTGTTGTGTTTTATTAATTGTTGAAATGTTTTCCTGTTTGCTGTTGTGATTTGCACTTCAGGGCCACCATACAGCTGCTTAAATCCTTTGTTTACGATTTGACAATTTGAATGTTGGTGTTAAGTGTGTTGCTCAAAAACAGCCTTGCAGTAGCTGTTGAGGAAGAGGACAGCTTCTCTAAACCCCGTCCTGACAGCCTGATGTATAAACCAGACTGGGTAACAGCTTTATACATCAGGCTGTCAGGATGCTGAACTGTCTCCTCTCTGCCTCCACAAAATCTGGACTGTAACAACACAGCCACACAGCACCAGCCCTAAGATCTTTCTTTATACAAACATATAAGCACACACGCCTACACTCAACATTAGCCACTTTGTACAGTCTACAAAAAACGGCTGCTAATTACTCATTGTGTGGATGGCATATTACCTGCACTTTTCATCTCTATTTGCACTATATTTGTTATTACAGTTTTTTGTTCTCTATTTGTACCTTGTTATGTTCCCCCCCGAACCCCAGCCTAATGGTAAATATTTCAAAAGTAAAAAATTTTTGTATAAACGAATGGTTTATTTTCGTGTCTGCCAGCTTACACAGCCAATCCACTATAGGATTATTCAGACACATTTTAAATAAACGCTTTCCTAGTGCTGACACAAAACAAAATATGTACATAAGGGGTACAAGTACTACATTTACAATTCAACAAAAAAAACAGATAAATACAGGGTAAATACAAGTAGGGTACTATAAAGTTAACATTTCAACATAAATCCCTTGCAGACCAGAATAAATTATGGTACAAGTTAGGGCTGCACAGTATATCATTTAATATATATATATATATATATATATAAATATAAATAAATAAAGGATTATTCGGAACACCTGTAAGATTTCTCGTTAATGCAATTATCTAATCAACCAATCACATGGCAGTTGCTTCAGTGCATTTAGGGGTGTGGTCCAGGTGTACACAAGCTCATGAACTCCAAACTTAATGCCAGAATACGAATGAAAGGTGATCTAAGCAACTCTGAGCATGGCATGGTTGTTGGTGCCAGACGGGCTGGTCTGACTATTTCACAATCTGCTCAGTTACTGGGATTTTCATGCAAAGCCATTTCTAGGGTTTACAAAGAATGATCTGAAAAAGGAAAAACATCCAGTATGCTGCAGTCCTCTGGGTGAAAATGCCTTGTTGATGCTAGAGGTCAGAGGAGAATGGGCCGACTGATTTCAGCTGATAGATCAACTTTGACTCAAATAACCACTCGTTACAACCGAGGTATGCAGCAAAGCATTTGTGAAGCCACAACACGCACAACCTTGAGGTGGATGGGCTACACCAGCAGAAGACCCCACCGGGTACCACTCATCTCCACTAAAAATAGGAAAATGAGGCTACAATTTGCACGAACTCACCAAAATTGGACAGTTGAAGACAGTTTTGCCTGGTCTGATGAGTCTTGATTTCTGTTGAGACATTCAGATGGTAGAGTCAGAATTTGGCGTAAACAGAATGAGAACATGGATCTGTCATGCCTTGTTACCACTGGGCAGGCTGGTGGTGGTGGTGTAATGGCACATTTTAGGCCCCTTAGTACCAATTGGGCATTGTTTAAATGCCACAGCCTACCTGAGCATTGTTTCTGACCATGTCCATCCCTTTATGACCACCATGTACCCATCCTCTAATGGCTACTTCCAGCAGGATAATGCACCATGTCACAAAGCTCGAATCATTTAAAATTGGTTTCTTGAACATGACAATGAGTTCACTGTACTAAAATGGCCCCCACAGTCACCAGATCTCAACTCAATAGAACATCTTTAGGATGTGGTGTAACGGGAGCTTCGTGCCCTGGATGTGCATCTCATAAATCTCCATCAACTGCAAGATTCTATCTTATCAATATGGGCCGACATTTCTAAAGAATGCTTCCAGCACTTTGTTGAATCAATGCCACGAAGAATTAAGGCAGTTCTGAAGGCTGAAGGGGTCAAACACGGTATTAGTAGGGTGTACCTAATAATCCTTTAGGTGTGTGTGTGTGTGTATATATATATATATATGTATATATATATATATATATATATATATATATATATATATATATATATATATATATATATATATATATATATAAAAGAATGTGTATATATATATATAAGAATGTGTATGTATGTATGTGTATGTATGTATGTATGTATGTATGTATGTGTGTGTGTATATATGTGTATATATATGTATATATGTATGTATATATATATATGTGTGTATATATATATGTGTATGTATATATATATGTATATATATGTGTATATATATATGTGTGTATATGTATATATATATGTGTATATGTGTGTATATATATGTGTGTGTGTGTGTATGTATATATATATATATATATATATATACATACATACATACATACATACCAACACTGTGGTCTGAGAGAAAAATCCTTTATATGTCCTGTAGGCTACATATGTCAGAATTGACAATAAAGATGACCAATCACTTTGAATTTTCCCAGCTGATCATCAACAATGGAGGTTCTCTTGGATGTGTATAGGGCAACATGCAATTCATTGTTTTATGTAAGCCCACACACTAGTGGCATCTTGACACCTGTCACCTCTCCAGAAAAGTAGGGATTATATCATATTTGCCTCCCAGATTGTCACATCCCGGCTACTGTTATGTCTGTAATGTGCAGGGGTTTTCTACAGGTGTTAAATGTCGGGTATCACCTGATACAACACCACATGATGCCACCGATGTGTTGAGTTTGGGTAACTGGATCCAAATTCAGACACTAATAAGGTTTACTCCAATATCCAGAAAATCAGTAAAAGAAATTGCGAATTGATGTTGAAGTTTCCATCCACTGCCGTTATGCAAATATTAAGAGTTGGCTGCACCAAGATAAACAGTTGGAGGCACCAATTCTCCAGGCTCCAATGCTGAAGAAGAGTGCGCAACGAGACGCTGTCATCTATGTTTGTTCCATGTATTAATGAGGAAGGTTATAGTCTTCTCATCGCTCCATATTGATCTAATGTTTTGTCCGCTGCTATTTTGTCTCATCACGAGGGACAAATTAGTCTGGGGGTGGCCAAACGTGCATTGGCCGACAGTTTGCAGGTTTTAAAGTCCAATCAAAGACATCGTTTGCCAGCTAGCTTGCCAGACCTATCTCCACAGCGCTGCTGCGGAGGGTCTGGCCCTTCCACACAACATTCCTGGATAGGAATGGTTTATTGGCATTTCTTTAAACCGATCACAATCGTTTTGGGCGGCGCTAAGCTCCGGACGCTGCAAGCTTAGCTCTTCAAAATAGTCTAGAGCAGGAACTTGTTTTGGTGGAACATTTGCACCCCGCAACAGAAAACGCCACATACAATATTAAATGAAGTTAACCGTTCACACAATACAGTAACGTGAGCTATTTAAATTAGTTGCATACATGGTTAAACGTAATTTGCTCTTACCAGTGTATTGTCGTGTGTATTTTGTCCATAGCAAATCCCCGCCAATTGGTCTTGTAAACATATTCTTTGTAAATCTATACAGTCATTCCCCAAATGAACCAAGCAGGCCTGCCTTGTTGCACAATCCAAAGTTTCCTTAAAACTTGCCATTTTCAGCGTGTAACGTTGCTCAAACGTTCTGGTTAATGTTGCTCGATCTGACCGGAGTTTAAAGTAAACGCAAAGAAAGAGGACAGTGAGGGACATCCGGCGGAAGTTCCAGCGGCACCGGAACTATCTGGTAAATGAAACTTCGTCGATATAGACTATGACTCCCCTGCATCGAGGGAAAGATCATCTGATCACTTTGGCTGAGGTGAACCTGAAATAAAAGCCTCCAGATGGTCGGCTCTCAGTGGCGTATGGCCACACCTGCTACACTGCAGCTGATCGGGGATTAAGGAGAATATTGGTGGACAAGTGACGGAATCAGGTGAGGGGCTGAGGCAGGAAACTCGATGTAGGAGGCACATGTGGAATGACAAAAAAAACTACCAGCTGACTGGAACAGTAATTATTTAAGTAATAAATGAAAAGAAAAAAATATTGAAAAGAAAAGACAAAAATGGGTATGGAAAATTCCAGAAAACATACTGGATCGCAAAAATAGGCTTAAGAACAAGTAAGGCATAAAACGATGGTACATTTGTCACAGTGACACAAAAACATTATGGAGCAGTAAATGCTAAAACTAATATCCAAGTTGTTGTTTCCTACCTTCCATCATTTAATAAGTCTTTCTCTTTAGTGTTTGTTTTCAAGGTTCCAGAGCCGACACTTTCTATTTTCTAACCTTTTGATAAAAATGACCTTGTGAGTGAGAGTGTGTGTGTGTGTGTGTGTGCCTTCAAGATGTGTGCAGCGTCCAGATTAGAGAGGATCCAGCGTGATTATCTTGTGTGTGAGGTAAATAATTCACTTTCTCGGTCCGGCAGAGCAGATTAGTGACTGTAGTGCTGCTCCTCAGTGATAATATATGGCATACAGGAAGATTTGGAACAGGATAGTGCTGTAAAATACTGGAACAATAGTGCGATGCTTTATTGACCCCTGTAGAGATCTTTTTAAATACGTGTTTCATTTGTAAAAAAATATACAATGTAGTGAAACCAAAGGGGGTAGAATGAAAAATAAAGTAAGCACAATTATTCATAAAAAATGATGCTTATTGCTGCGTATCAAGCAGCTTCAATGACTTCAAAATAAGTAAAAACTACTATAAATTATTTGAATGCTACAAAATGCTTACAAAATAGAAATCCATGCACTGAAGTTGTGCATTTCAAGTCGAATGCATTTTGGGGTTGTATACGAACCAAAATTGCCATTGATGAAGCAAAACTGCCAATACAGAATCTCAAAGACAAATAACATGATTAAGATTGAAACGTTTTTTTTTTCTTTTTCCAACACAGATGCATCATTTGTGTTTTATATCATCGTGTTAACCAGCTACCCAGTTAGCTTCCTATCATTGTTTTGTACATGTTGCTGATTTTTAAACTAGCTAGTGGCGAGCGTTAGGAGTGTTAAAATATTCAGTATTTCTAATTAAGTGCTGGTAAGTTTGGTAAATAAAGCAGCTGTACAGGTTAGCTTCTTGGCACTGATTTGTGTTGCCGTTGTATAGCATTTGCAAACTAGCTAGAGGCTAGCATTAGCAGTGGAACGTGGTTCCCATTACCTGTTGAGTCCTGGCAAGTTTAAATAAAGTAGCTACCTACGTTAGCTTCTGGTCACTTTCTTTTTTCTTTTTTTTTAACTAGCTAGTGGCTAGCATAAGCAGTGATAAGATATTAAGTATTCATGTGCTGGTAAGTTTGCTAAAGTAACAACACAATAAAATTCACTCTCTCCATAAGTAACAAATGAATACTTGTGAAACTTTGTTCCTATGCATTTCCGACTTGGCTAGAGTTAAGTATTGTTTTTTAAAGTTTTTTTCCCCTCTACATTTATCTGACTGCTGGACTTTCCAGTACCATTTTCCGAGGTTTCATTTGAATAATATCACAAGGCAAGGCAGCTTTATTTGTATAGCAGATTTCAGCAACATGGCAATTCAAAGTGCTTTACATAAAACATTAAAGAGCAGTTAGAAAACGATTAACAAAACAAATTAAAACATTAAAGAGCAGGTAAAAATTATAAAAAAAAAAGAATAATAATAAACATTTCTCTGCCCACAGTTCCTTTTGGCTCCGGTTACTTGGTGTTTTTGTTACCCATTACAAGATTGCAGTAGTTCTACTTTTCACTACGATGTAGCTGTCGCTACAAAGCTTAGTTTAATCTCGGTAAACCTTGCTAAATCCGGGACAGTTCAGTGTGTCTCTTGATAAGTTCACAGAAATATCTGACAAGTTCACAGACGTTGTCTTTCTTATTGACCTAGTTCACAGACATGGTCCTTGTGTGGATAATCTATTGTCACACCCATGTTTTTTAAGAGGTGATATTTCAGAAACATGTCCGTTATCTGTATTTTCGAGGCTTTCGCATAGCTCTCATAGCCGGAGGAAATTCTTTTCTCTTCCTCCTTTAAATCCTGTTTTTAATCTATGTCACACCCGCGTTCTCAGAAATATGTCCGTTATCTGTTCAAAAATACCACTAGATAAAACAACCTAAAATATAATCCATTGCTGTATCTCAAAACAGTGTTAAGGCAGTGGCTCCACCTGCACTGGCTACAATATTAAAACACAGCCTACGGGTTAACACATGAATAATGTAATACTGTTTAATATTCCACACTATAGGCCTACTTTTAATTTGGAAGCTGCATTTTTTTGTCTCGGTACATTCAAAGTTTTAGTTTGTAGTTGAAGTATCGCAGTAATCTAAATTTGGTCTTTAATTGTAATGTAGCTGGATGGATGCATACTGGTATGGCAAGTCTCTCTTTTAGGTTTCCTGCTGAAATGGTAATCAGTTTGTGAACACGTTGTTGATACAAAGTAGGTTTAGATGAGAGAAACCCGTAAAAGGCCAGTAACATCACCGGCCAGTTCGGCATCATGAGTGTTAATCTGGCTGGCGTCATGTACTGTTGGTGGTCAGCATCAACATGCCACAGCTGCAGTTAATTGCTTTCCAGTGTGTGTGTTGGGAATGGTAATTTTAGGTTCACTGATTACATGAGCCAACCAGGAGTGAGATGAGCTTTGAATTTTAAGTAGAGCGAAGCAATAAATGTATGAAATTTGTATGATCTCCTTAGGATGTCCCTGCATGAAGCTGCTTAATATCCCCCCCCTCATCCTCTTCTTCAGCCCCTTCTTCACAAGCTCACACGTAGCCGACTTACAGTAGCTGTTATATCCTCTTCTTATACTGTAACACCTCCCCTCCTTTCTCCATGTTAGCCTACGTTAGCGTCTCTGTGTTGCCAGATCTCGCGAGAGTTTGCTCCTGAGACGGAAACAGGTCTCAAACAAAGTAAATTTTCTCCTGATGTGTCCGTCGGAAAAATGCCATTTTAGCGTCAGAATATTCTGCAGCTATGTGGCTTGTGAGAAATGGGTCCAATATTTACTTTGGTGACTATGGGGGCGAAAGGATCACTCATAATCTGTGTTCACGTTCACTTCTCCCATTTGTATCAATACACTCGGACCTGCCGCTAGTCTCCTAAAGAGGCGTGGCCATGGCGGAGACCACGTGACACAAATACAGGAAGCTACTCAGAGTCGGGGGGTCTAGGTTCTAAACCGTCTCTGTTTTTAGTTTTGTTTCAATTCCCCCTTACTCAATCTATTAAAATAAACTCCTGCTGTAAGTTTCACAAAGTATGAATGTCCTTGGAAACTATTCTTACTATCCCTTTACATCGGATTAATTCCTCCATCTATTTCTGTGTAGTTGTTCTTTCATTTTATAACTCCTGGCCCGAAGCCTGCTACACTGTAAACCCGGATTTCATATCTAATCAAACATTTAAAGTATAATGTACTTACATGATTCAAATCGATTAAGTTTTGGTTGCATTACTAGCAAATGTAAGTATGGTATACTAATTTGTAGACCTAGTTGAGTCTGTGAATAACTTTAAGTGAAATGGCTTAAAATTCCCAAGTTTTTGTCATGACCATCTCTCTAGGCTACATAAAGTTACAACGAAGCCACAAGATCTGAACATAGGCTATTTTTCAGAGTTGTATGTAATCACAGCAAAATTAGGCTACTAGGCTATTGTATTGTATTGTATAATAGGCTATTTTTATTCATTAACACAAACTCACGGGGAGTTTTGTGCATAAATAAATTATATTACTAACATTATGGTTACGTTAGGGCCGTTGCTTCCATATATTTCCATTTAGTTTCTGAGAAATCACAATTTCTGTTGTTTCCGTATGTCTTAAAAACACCAACTACAGTAGGCCTACTCATGAGTATCCGTGACGACGCCCGCGCTCTTTCATGCAATGCACGATGGGAACGTGAAAGCCGCCACTGTGCCGTCCGCTTGACTGTCTATGCTTTTGGCTGAGAAGACGTCACTTTGCCGCCGCGCACCGGACAGTCCAGTTGCTGCTAAAACTCGCCAGAGACGGTAAGTAGCTTTGATCTCGCTCTCCATTGTTTAGCTAACGTTGCTGCTGAGGACTCAGTCAACTTAATGTTTCCGTGTTTGTGTGTGGATACAAGGGGATGTTGGTGAGTAGTGGGACGCTAATTTGCCTTTCTTGCTTGAAACGCTGTTTGTGAACTTGGAAAACTGTCGTTTTAACCATAGACAGTATTTTAACCAGGTCAACGGGACATTTTTCACCTGTAGCGTCTTGGCGGACGCCGCCCCGCTTTGAACCGCCTCTCGACATATTAAAAGGCGCCACGGACGAGAGGCACGCGCATTAATTTGGGGGGGGGGGGGGGTCGAAGGGAGCGCAACCACGTTGTAACGTTACTAACTTTTTTTCTTACTTGAGGGGCTTTTGTGAGTAGTGTAAAACCGTTGTTGTAACCAGTTCAACTGGACATTTTTCACCTGTAGCGTCTTGGTGACACCGCCCGATCCACTGAAGGAGGGATACACACTCGTGGGAAGAGTGTTAGTGACCACATTGGATTGTTTTTTCCTAGTATTAAATGTGAATGACAACTTTGACCCTTCATTTTATTATTGTCTAATGCATGACATAGGCTCCGCTTTAGTGATTATTGTACCTTCAACCTCTTAAGAGAAAGTGAATTGCAACCGGATTATGCAAACTGAGTATATTAGCAATACACCCCTAATAATGACATTATGGCTTTAATGTTAGCTAATTTGAAAATACAGGTATGTTGTTACAATAGACTACTGTAGCTTATATAAGTTCCCTTGTCTCTTATTTTCTTTGTTTTATTGTGTTGCAGGTCATGGGAAGAGATCCTTTTGAACCCAAGATCCTGAAATTGGCAACAAGCTGAATACCAATCTCTGAAAAATATGCTTTGGAAGTGTAAGTATTGCCCTCTTAACTGTGAAAAGAGAGCACAGCTATTTAAACATTATAGGCTAAAACATGGAAGTTATGCAAGAACAGAGCCCTTTCCTTGTTTACATCAGGAATGTCCATGTACATTTAAATCACTTAATGCACTAAAAGTACATTTGTCCCGCCTTCACACCAAAATTCCTGATCAGCAGCAACCACATGTAGATGCACCAGTTAAATTTAGCTGTCTGTCATGTGGGTTTGCCGAGTCTTGTTCTCAGACCGACTACTTTACTCACCTGCGTACTGCACACTTAAAAGTAAATCATAAAGTCAGGTGCCCATATAAAGACTGTAACTTTGAAACCAGTATCTACTCCACTTTCAAAGCACACAAGAGTAAAGTACACCAGGACCAGAACTGGAAAAGGTTCAAGTCAGAAATCATTGGTTTGGATAATGTAAGCGATGACAGTGATGCCGCACAAGACCAAATGTCACATGCTGATGATATGGACGATTTAGAAGATGTCAGTGTAGAAGCCAGTGAGAATGATCTTCGTGATTTAGAAAAACAGCTTGAGCACAACTTAGCATCTCTCCTGTTAAAGATGCAAACTGTCCTACACATACCAGAGAGTGCTGTGCAAGAAATGATACAACAGCTTTGTCAAATCAATAAGCTGTCACAGCCACTTCTGCATAACAGAGTGAGGGCCGTACTGAAGAAATATTATGTTGACATTAACGAAACAGTTGTGAGAGAGGTTACCAGTGTCGTGTCAGAAAGTAACATAATTGCATTTTGTGCTAAAGATGGATCCCTAGGAACTGCTAAAAGGAGAGCGGCCTATGTACGTAGAGAGTTTCCACTTGTGAACCCCATTGAATATTGTGAAAAGGAAAAACTTGCATATGTCCCTATTGTTCCCATGCTCCAGAAGTTGCTGAACAAAACTGACATATTAGATAAAGCCATGTCAGAAAAAGTCCATGTCCCACAGGAATATAGATCATATGTAGATGGGCAGTGCTTTAATGAAAACTCTCTTCTTGCAAGGGATGAGTTCACAATTGCTCTTGGACTTTACATTGATGACTTTGAAGTAGCCAATCCTCTAGGAACATCAAAGCTGAAACATAAAATGTGTGCCATATACTGGGTCATTGCCAACATACCTGCAAAATATAGGTCAACCCTTAACTCAATCCAACTTGCACTACTGTGCAATACCTCAACAGTCAAAGAGTGTGGTTACGCTAAAGTTCTGCAACCTCTTATCTATGATCTTAAGTCATTGGAGCAAAATGGTGTTTACTTGGAACAACTAGGTGAGAGTGTGAAAGGCACAGTCTTATATGTTGCTGCTGATAATCTTGGTGCCCACTCCCTTGCAGGATTCCTGGAGAGCTTCACTGTTGACAAGTTCTGCAGATTCTGTTCGGCAAGCAGGAGTGACACACAACGCCAAGAGGTATGTTCTGGTTTCTTTAAACTCCGAGACAAAGACTCCCATGATAAGCAGGTGCAGGAGGTGAGAGAGGACCCAGCATTGAGTCAGACTTATGGTGTGAAAAGAGCATGTCCTTTAACTGAGAATCTTGAGCACTTTCATGCAGTCACTGGTTACCCTCCTGACATCTTGCATGATATATTGGAAGGCATTGTTCCAACTGAGTTGTCCCTTTGTCTTAAAGACCTGATAGACAAGGGGTATTTCACACTAGAAATGTTAAATCAGGCCATCAGGTACTTTAACTACACATTTACTGACAAAACAGACAGACCTCAGATTATTGGAAAGGGATTTTCCGCCAAAAGGACCATTGGTGGAAATGCCCATGAGAATTGGTGTCTCATAAGGCTCCTTCCATTTCTTATTGGTCACTGTGTCCCTGAGGGTGACAACACTTGGGAAATTGTCATGCTTCTCAAAGATGTGGTTGAGCTAGCTGTTGCACCAAGGCATACTGAGGAGACACTGCATTTTCTGGACTGTAAAATAGCAGAGCACAGACAGCTGCTGCTGTCAACATTTCCAGATTTTCGTTTAAGGCCAAAGCATCACTTTGTGGAACATTACCCTCAGCTTGTTAAAAAATTTGGTCCCCTGTCTGATGTTTGGACAATGCGCTTTGAGGGGAAGCACAAGTTCTTTAAAAAGGCAATTCGCAATGTGCAAAACTTCAAAAATGTTGCCATGACACTTGCTACCAAACACCAGAAAGCAGTCAGTTACCACCTTGACTGTAGCTCTTTTTTCAGACCATCAGTTGAGATGACAAAGGTTACCCCAGTTTTGCTTGCCTCTTTCCCTTTGGACGTTCAGAGAGTAATGTCCGGAAACATTACAGAGCCTGGGTTGGTTCTTAATCGTCATCTGTCTGTGTAGATGGAATCAAATATCATCCAGGCATGATGCTCTCTATTGGCTCATGCTCAGGTCTCCCTGAATTTGCCCAGATTCAAAAGATTGTGGCTGTTAACACAGAAATTATGTTTGTTTGCCACAAAATGACAGCACGTGTATTGTGAGCATTTAAGATCTTACCAACTTGTCTGTAATGAGGTCCCCTCTCTGGTTGTGGTTCAGATGTCAGACTTGAATGATGTCTTCCCATTATCAGCATATAGGGTACAAGGAGAACTTATGGTAACACTGAGAGCGATATGTTATTTGCTAAATAACTGTCTTTTATCATGTTTTCCCAGATGGCTGAGCAACAGAATATAACCATGAGGGTTATTGTCTCAGAGGGAGATATAAGAAAGATGACCACAAAACGACCTGACACACTTGACGATTTGATTGGCTGGCTCAAAGGCACTCTCCAAGCGAACTATAGTTTCACCTTACAGTACCAAGATCCTGAATTTAACAATGCACAGTGTAACCTCACCAATCTCTCTGAGCTCCCAGAAGCCAACAATCAAAACTCCTATGATTGATTGTACCAATCCAGGAGACACTGAACCATATAGTGACACAAGCAGCCAGGCGACACAGAGATCCTGTCCAGTCTCTCTGGCAGGTTTTGTGGCCAGAGGTATTTGACGTTCCCAAATTTTCGGTTGATGTTGGTACATCCGTCAAGGTAACCTGTTGTATCTCAGGGTGGAACCTATCTTAAGGTGACAAAAGAGTTGAAACATGTATCTGCTAGAAACTGGCTGGAACCATGTATCATTTAAAGCATACCCAGCAAAGGAAGATTTTGAGCCGTTGCAAAGTTAGTACAAACCCACCCGTGTCTCAAAGAATCAGGGTCATCCTCCGGGGAATGGATGGAAGAACAGTTGAAGTTCAAGATGGGTAATTATAGAACCAAAATGGCCAGCTTGGACGAGTTGATGTCACTGTCAATGGTGTTAACGTGGAAGGTACACTGAAAATGGCGAACCTCCTCACCAAATGCATAAAGGCAAGGAAAGGGGAAATAAATTTCCTACCTGAATATCAGAGGGGAGGGATGACCACAACCTGGAAGCGCTCGCCAGGTTTTGGTCAATGAAATGATGAAGACAAAACCAAATGGGTCCCTTTGTGAAGAAAGAAATGGACCTGACGTTTACGCCGGAGAAAAGAAGTTGTCCAAAACAAGCCTGCCATCAGCCAGATGTTACATCGATGGCCAGCTCTTTTCACAGAAAGCCAGGTACGTATGTTGAGTGTTTAAAAAAGACGTATGTGTCACTGTAATGTTGAATACAATTTTTTTCATAGATTGTTTTTAGCTTCTTATGCAATACATGTTTTGTTTCAGGTTTGTTACGAGTTCACCAGAGTGGTGGGGAAAAGTCTGCAAGAGAATTTCTTTGATGAACTTGACCGTTTCTCTCCAAGGCTGATGGACCTCTTTAGGAAGAAGAAAGGCCTGACCGGCAGCTTTGGGTTGACGCTTTTTACGTCAGACAAAGGTGGGTTTGACTACATTAATCTACTACCTCTTTCCTTTCTCTGTTCATCTCTTTTGTCTTTTCTTTCTTCTCTGCTCTTTATCTTCTCTTTCTTTCTGTCTCTTTCTTTCTTTCTCTTCCCATCTCATTTCCCTTCCTTAATTGTCTCCTTTCCTCTCTTCATTACCTAATTTTCTTTTTTGTCCTCTCCATTTTGCTCTCCTTTTGTCCTCTTGTACATAAACATTGTGTGGAATTTCTGGAATTAATTTGATAAATACATGAGAGTATCCTTAGCAAGATATGTTTTGACTCTTGTGTCCACTATCTTGCAGACCACTGAGCCAACAGACATCAGGTGCCTATGTCTTCGGGGACTGCCTGTCATCTTGGCGGATGATTCTTCTGCCTTCTTCAAGACATGCTCTGTAAGTTTAATTTTTTTTGTAAATGGTTCAGTTGCATGCTCCTTTTGTCTAATGTTTAGCTGTTAATGAATACTAGGGTTGGGCATTGTTTGGATATTAACGATTCTGATTCCAATTTCGATTCTTCCTTTCAATTCTGGTTCTTATCGATTCCGATTGTTTGAGTGGTGGAGTTGAAACGGGTCACATGCTTATTTCACAAATAAGAGGAAAGTTTTATTTTGATTCAAAGGTGGGTTGCACTTTGACGGGGCTTTTTCAATGTAAAATAGCACCGGAAACCAAAACTTGCGCATGTTAAATTTGGAACCCATGATCAGATTTGAAACCAAATCCTCCAAACGATTCCAATAAAGAAACGATTACACTGGAATCGTAATTTTTGAAACGATTCCAAGTAGGAATTTGTTCTCAATGCCCAACCCTAGTGAACACTGCCATTCATTTTCAGAATTATTTGATCAGCATCAGTGTCTCCATTAAGTCTCTATTTTATGGCTGAACAAAGATAGCTTACCCACTTTCAGTCCCAGTCCTATTGAAAAGAAGTAGAAAATTGCTCCCAATAACTAAGGTTGTATGAATCCTTTTACATTTGCCCAATTAGTTTTTTGACTTTACTGTCACCAGTTGGAACTTGTGAAAATGTTTTTGGGTCTTTAACTCAAATGGGGAGTTCTGATTGCACTTGTTAGATTATGGTTGCTCCAGTCATGAACTAACTTATTGTGTGTTACTTTCAAGTGGTAAAGTTAAAAAAATAAATAAAAAATAAAAGCAATTAAGATGAAAGGGACTGAGAGTCATTATAAAAAAAAAAAAATTAAAAAAAAAAAAAATAGTTTCAGCACGACTGTGATTGAAAGTGGGTAAACTCCATATTTGGGGCAAAGTGTTGCAACCTGTACAGATCCGAATATGGCATTTGATAAAAATTCAAGACTGGTATCGTCCTTTTAATATAAATTACTTTCAGTGTGGTTTATATTGTACAATGCTTTTCATTATAAACCGTCACAGGTTATTTTTGGTGGACAAAACACCATTGTCTAACTGGCATGTTTTATGTCCTTGTCAAAATGTTTTTTCCACTGTTAGGATGTAACTGACAAGGACTCGTACAGTGACACTCCAGTGGGAATTCTCTGCCTTGGTCAAGAAAATACCCAGCTCAACCCATCCAGAGTAGGGATCATCTTGGAAGGGTCTGTGGTAATGGATGAACTGGCCAACCTGCCTCAGGCCTTCTGTGTCCTTTTCGGACTGATCTATGCCCTGCACCTGGACTACCCCAAGTGCATGAAAAACACTTTCAACTTTATTCAGCAAGTAATGCTCAAACTGGGTAGAAGTGAGCTGGTACCCAAAATTCAAACTTTGAAAAATCAGCTGGAAGCATAAAACGGGGTTAGAAATGTCTCTACTACTGTTCCAGGTTTGTTTGGCCCAGTTTGTAACGTTGTACTTTTATGAAAACATGTTTACTGTTGTGTACGGTTTGGGGTACATGTGTCCTATGGTAATGGCCCTGATTTTTGCACAAGATTCCATGACAGGCTTTGATAAAATTTTATTTCAAATGAGTTGGGTATTTTAGTTACATTACCAACTAAAAGGCAGATGTCTTGGTGCATTTTGGATTTTCAAGATATTTTAGTCAT
Source organism: Perca fluviatilis (assembly GCF_010015445.1). Classification (NCBI taxonomy): domain Eukaryota; kingdom Metazoa; phylum Chordata; class Actinopteri; order Perciformes; family Percidae; genus Perca; species Perca fluviatilis. Next base: position 29,341,729 of record NC_053124.1, read on the forward strand.
GTTTAGTAGGGCTGTGCTCGATTGAAGAAATACTTAGTCGACTAACAGTCATTCAGTTGTATCGATTAGTTGAATTAATCGGCAGATCTGTAAATCTGAGTTTCTCTGCAAAGAGTCATGCAAAAGCACCACTTTAATTCTTGTGTTTATCAGAGATGTGCTTGTATGTTTCGTGGAAATAAGTCATTCAGCATGAAAAAAGCATCAAACATGACTAATGGACTAAAGAAATCTAAATTGACTAAGACCAAAACGACCGATTAATCAACTAAAAGGGAGCAGCCCTAATGTTTAGTCCTATAAATGGGAATGTTAAAAAAAAAAGTTAAAATTTTCCCCTAACAGGAGTGTAGGCTATAATACAGTTTTAATGTGATTTGTGTGATAATAATAATGTGATAATGATGTACACATGCTTGAGCATGTAAGTGTTTTGTTAGAATAGAGGCATGATGGTGCTAGACTTAATGTTTTATGCAGTGTTCAGGGCATGAATGACACACATTTTGCCACTGTTTCAGGCTTATGATTCAAGGTTGTTAAAGCAGGGGACAACAACCTGTAATTTAATTCTGTTTTCAAATAAAACAGTAAAAAATTGACTTTTGTATTGCGTATGTCTTAATTTATATGTTGTAGTTTAGCACATTCAATGAATACAAAGGTTTAGTTACTTTAACTTAAAATAGTAAGTGGAGTTCATGTGACACGGAAATTGATATTACAGGAGATTGTAAGTGAAATCAACTTGGCATTCAGTGTTTTGAACTTAAAATAATAATTCCATCCTTTCACGCATTTAAGTTAAATGCACTCAAGTTTTCATAACCCATTACTTAACATTTTTAAGGCAACCGGTTTCCTCAAATTTTTTAAGTGAATTCAACTTATCCGGGCTTACAGTGTACATTAGCTGCCTGGCTGCTAAGGAAACATTTTTATTGCAAATGTTGTTGAACAATAATTACACAACTGTAAAGGCTACACTTGTGGGGAATTTTCCTTGAACCAGCTGTGGTATTTCTTTGCTGTACCATTCCTTGTAAACTTATTCAACCCTGAAGGATAAGTCTGGCGATAGTCTAGATTTTTTCTTACTGTCAATAAATCCCATGAAAAGACAAAACTGAAAGGAATTGTATTAGGCCTGCACGATTAATCATTATAAAATCGCAATCTCGATTCACCCTGTTTGCGATTTAATTTTTAAATGACTTCGATTTAAAAATAATAATAATGATGATTTTTCGGCCTTTATTTTGATAGGACAGCTGAAGACATAAAAGGCAAGCAGTTAAAGAGTGTGCTAAGAAATCATTCTGTTTTTGATACTGTATTAAATTGGCAATTACAAACTCCATTTCTCTAGAGACTGAAGCTGTAGCTGCAGCATGTTGATTGACATGTTTTAATTATGTAAAGACATGTTCAAGGAGTTCAGATATAGAGCCTGTATCAGGGCCATATTTAGTTCAATGTGTTATATCTCACTGTTTTTGGTAGCCTACTGTACTTAAATGGCCAGTATGGACTTTATTTTCTTTATTCATTGAAGCCTCTATGTTTACAGGCTCGTGGTGATGCACAATGTGCTATAGGCGCCAAAAAAAATCAGTTTGGTACTGCCAATTTGTTTTGTTTTGTCATGGTTCACGTGTGCAACAAACATTACACTTCGTGAGAAAAAAAATCATGGCAGAGAATCGTGATATCAATTCTAAGCTAAAAAATCGTGATTCATATTTTTCCCCGAATCGTGCAGGCCTAGTGTGTATCTAAGTCAGATATATCTCTATTCCTCTGTGCCATATACAGTAGATCAACACGTCAATGAGCCGCACTGTTGCACTGGCTGACGTTCCTTCATCACCATGAACACACACACGCACACACACATTGTAGTTTATTTTGATTCAATCCCCACATACACCATCCTGCTGCCCCAAATACTCAATACAGCACCAAATGTGGATTCATCCGCTGCTGAAAATTGTCCCCAAAAAATTAATGCAAAATATGTCCTATTTGTTTGATCGAAAACTACAGTGACCAGCTGTTTTAGAAAAACTGAGGCCTTTTTTTTTTTTAAATGACCCTCTATATTTGTGTGGTGTTTTTTATTTAATTAAATTTTTTTAATAGATTTACACCTTCAGTGGGAACCAATGGGCTTGGAGCTGAGAGCCACAGCCAGGGTACAGCAGAATCGGGTCTTTCCATGGCATCTACTCTTTATTTTCTCTCTGTAAAAGAGCCCAGTAAGTTCAGGCCACCTGTGCCCCTTCGTTTCAACAAACAAAGTTAAAATATTGACATTTCAGCAAAAAAGCTATAAAAGGATAAATGCTTCAGAATTGTCTGCTGCAGAAATAGAACCAGCTATAACTCAAAATGTCACCTCTCTACATACATGTGGATTCCTTATCTCGTCTCTGTTTCAGTCTTCCTAACCTTAAAGGCCTTTACACACCGGGGAGTTTTTTTTCCGTGCGATTAATTCGCACGTCAATATATTTTTTTGAACTGTTGTTTTTGTCACGAGTACTTTCAAACAGAACGCAAATATTACGCGGTGATCAAGCGGCGTCATTTTTTTTTCCGAAACGAGGTTGATTTTTCTGAGCTTTCGCAACGCGAATAAAGTTATCAACCAATCACGTTGTTTTGATTACTTATGAGGATCATTAGTACAACAGCACGGAGGCTGCCAGAGAACTTCCGGCTTCCCAACTGAACGCATATGTCGTAATGGCCAGAGATACTGATTTACGGCAAGCTATGAATTACTTCAGAGAATGTCTAATAATAGCTGTCCGTCTGTAGACAGGCTCTGTTTATCACTATTGAGTGGGACATTGGCTATATATTTATTTTATTTATTTTTTTAAGGTGGCAATACTGAACTTGCTATTCTCAGGACCCTTTTCTGTATCCATTTCTGCTCAAGGAGTTGTTTCTTCAAGAGGACAGAGGGGGAGAGAGAAGCGCTGTTTAGTGGTTAACTGAGGATCTGTTGACTGCATCAAAGCTCCTTTATCCTTTATACTATTCTAAACCGTCTCTGACTCCATGCATGGTAATGAATTACAATAAAGAATATATTTATAAGTTGCTAAGAGGGACTGAAAAGTTGCTAAATCTAGCGAGAAAGCCACCAAGTTGGCAACGCTGCCCACGACGTTACTGCTGCAGCGTCCTGATTTCCCAAACTACAGAGTGGAATCACAGAATGGGCGTGCATTAAAAAGTGGTGTTAAAAGGAATTTTTCTCTTTTATTAATGCATTAATTTTGACAGCTCTAATTCAAACCATTTGTAAGGTCCATGATTTCACTCAAACCTTTCAGCTGTGCATACATAGAACCGTTACTTCTGAGACGTGCCCTCGTGATGAAATCATTGGCCAAACGTCTCCTGGAAAGTATAGGCTACCAAAGCAGGAGGCGCTCAGTGGACCTCAAAGGTAATCTAGTGAATTTGCACACACATGGAAAAGGATTCAAACGTCAGTGTCGTGAGACTCACTATATTAAGTATACAACAATCTGCCCTCCAATGTGGTAAAGGCACAAGGTCTTTTAAAAGGCACTGGAGGTCAGGATTTGTTTTGCATGCAGCCCTATCGGTTAGAATCGCAACACATTCATGTCCCCAAAGAAATCCAGTTTCTCATTTATTTATTTTTTTCCAGTAATGGAAACATTTTTCATCAAGCGGACATACTACAGGTAAAAATACATGACTTCTAACAAGAAGGGCAAACCTTTTTTATCAGTTAACCTTTAGGAGACACAGTTCTGTAAAGCACCATCAAAAATGCTGGATAGTCTACTGCTGTCATATGTAAAACTGCATGCTATTAATAAAATACTGTTATTCTTAACCTGGGAAATAGTAGTTTGACCACCAACATTTAGCCATATCAAACATTCTTTATCATCATCAGCAGCAGCAGCAACAGATGAATGCAAAATGGTGGAAAGCCCTGGAAAAAAATAATAATTGACCCTTGAATTGTCCTTAATGCCGAGAAGCCCTAAAGTGCCTCGGAGGAGAGCATGTCAAGAGATCCGTCTCCATAACAACTGAGCAAAAGCTATCTGCTATCAAAGACTGTCTAATAGGGGCGCCCATATATAGAGGTTTACTCCTTGACGCAGCGGGGCCCGAGTTCGACTCCGACCTGCGGCCCTTTGCTGCATGTCATTCCCACTCTCTCTCCTCTTTCATGTTTTCTGCTGTCCTATCAAAATAAAGGCTGAAAATGAACCAAAACATTATTAAGATATTAAAAAATAGACTGTCTAATAGAATAGAAAGCTCTGAAAAAGCTCGTAAGTGGACCTTGAGTTAGTGGCTTTTTGACTTTTAAAGTATTTTTGGCTTCGGGTGAAACCTTGTTCTCAGATTTAATGAATGATAACTTAAAAAAAAAAGGAGTAAACTTCCTGCCAGGAAGGATGTTCATCCTGCTCTCTGGGACAAGACAGGAGACAATGAGGACGGCAGCAACTCATCCAAGTCCGCTTCAAACAGCGTCCGAGGTTGGCGGCGTCCAGCTGCAAAGCCACACTAAAAGACCAACGCTGTTTGATTGCCAGACACAGAGTGATTTGCTTGGCTCTTGTCCCTGCAGCCTTTCCAGATCTCTGCTTTACCATTCCAAGTGAGAAAGTGAAAAATGGCTTATTTAGACTCCATGCATGTACTGTAGCTGTGTAACTGCAGAAACGGTTCCATTTTTTTTTCCATCAGGGGTGCTTGTGGGGATTTTCGGTTTTGGTCCCACATCTGTCCCTGTTTTGTTGTTCCCAGTTGTGGTTCCAGTGCAGGTTGGCAGTGCTTTATTTTGTGATTAACAATTCTCTATTTTTTACAGAACATACCCACCCAGACAAAAATCAAGAAAAGATGACACAGTAACTGCAATATTCAAGACCATACAACAAAATAATAACAAAATAGACAATAGACTATATACCAAATAAACCTATGTACAATGACGACACCATAAACCAGCTTAAATGTCTCTCCCCAGCACAAAGCTTCTTAGGAGCCCTCCAGAAAGTTCGGGCACTTATCCCCTTTTTCCCCGTGTAGACATCCAGTCTGGCAAACCCGTTTGTTTGACATTTTTTCATACAAACGAAAAAACGCACAAGCCCATTCTTGGATTGACGGCACCCCTTCATTCTTCCATCTTCTTAAAATAATCTGTCTGGCTGCCATTAAACTAGTTTGGACCCAGCTTATCTGTTCTTTTTATGGTTGACCCATCTCCCAGAAAAGATTATCTTTGGCTGAACGGAACCTGGGTCCCTGCAATCCGACATGGGTTATCATGTTTCCCAGGCCAAAATTCCTTGACCATAGGACATAAAATTGTTTTCTTTTAATGTTTTCATCAAACTGAAAATATTAGTTTCAAGCATAAGGATTCAACCTACTTTTGCTCGAGGGGGACATTAGGCTTAATTATACTGTTGCACTGGTAATTTCATGTACTCTGCATCAGAGGGGGACATGCTCTTGATATATTGGGCTACGGCTGTTTAATGAACACAGAGGAAAGATATTAGTCTTTAAGAGATTTATGTTTGAAAATGGTCAATCTATGTATGCTATTGTTCAGCTAATGGTGAGTTTGCTTGACTCAAGGACAACATATTCAGATTTTAAATAAAGCAGTGTGTGCTGTGGTCTTATAGCCAAGGCAACATGCATGCAGGTTTTATCCATTTGTCTGAACTACAAATGAGCATTCATGGGGATTTTAATCCACAGCGTTTCTCAGCCTTAGGTCAGAGCAGAACCGTGTTAAAATATGTTTGACAACCATTACTCCGCTCAGGTGTTATAAGACTTGTGTGTCCGGGGGAAGGTCTGCAGAGCGAACGTGCTCTTTTACAGCAACGCCCTGCTTTTCCAAGTTCATGTGTGCACAGAGCAGCTCCACATGAGCAGCTGAGGGTTTACCGCATTGCTCAAGGGTACTCAGCTCAGCGGTAGCTGACTGCAGAGAGTGCTACCCGTGCATTTTCTCTGCTCAGAGTAAAGGCTCTGAAAATTTTTTTTTCCTCAGTCTTATTAATTTATATAGTAATATAAGCAAGTCATGAGAGATATCTGTATTTGTGTTTTGTATGCGCTGTTTTGTGGGTTGAATGTTTTTATCTGCCAATTATTATAATTTAAGAAGCCCTGATGAAGCGCATTTGGCTTTTTAACTCTCAGTAATTTTTTACTAAGGATAACTTTAAATGTATTAATGTTATGGCCACTTGGTGGCAGTGGGACAAGCTGTAGCCTACAACATTGACTGATAACCTTTATTTTATGTTAGAATCCAGTTGCCTATTTACATATTCAGTAAACATGAAGGCACATTAGTTATTTAAAGTAATTTTTCTTGCGACCCAATGGATGCAATTCATGCAATATTCACCCATCTCTTAGCTCTGGTTTGGTTGGACTAATACGCTAAACGCTAATGCTAATCTCATTTCCAAGGGCCGCTATCTACAGTGCAGACCAAATTGCCTCTGCACGCAATTGAATAGACTTACAACCAATTTAGAGTAACGAAACGTGACCTACAACCAATCACAGCGACAAAGGAAATGTGCTTCCGTTTTGAAGCAGGAAACAAATTGTAGCCGGGTCACAAACTTGCTCAAAATTATAGCTTATTTTAGGCAAGAAATATGCAATACAGTAACAGAATTTTGATTGCAATTTGATGAGCACAGCCTAGTTTGACAGGTTGTTCTGACTTTCTGGTGCCATTTACGTCCGGTTACTAAGTTCAAGCAAAGCACCTCTGCCAGTCATTGTCTTTAACCTGCCTCATGTGAGCTAAACGGTTGTGATTCGCATGCAGCGGTGGAAGAAGTATTTGGATCCTTTACTTAAGTAAAAGTTCTAATACCACACTGTAAAAAAAAAAAAAAAACTCTGTTACAAGTGAAAGTCCTGCATTTAAAATGTTACTTAAGTAAAAGTATGTAACAATAATCAGGAAAATGCACTTTAAGTATTAAAAGTAAAGGACTCAATGCAGAAAAGTCCTCACATTTTAGAAACTGGAAACGATTAAAAGTGTTCAATCTGCTAAACATGTCAGCTGTAGATGTAGGCCTATAATAAACTGTATTGATGGGTAGTTTTATTGTTTTGTGTGCAAAAGCTGTCAGAATAATGTAATGGAGTAAAAAGTACATTTCTCTCTGAAATGTAGCGTAGTAGAATTAGAAAGTGGCATGAAAAGAAAAGACTGAGGTAAAGTTCAAGTACCTCAAATTTGCACTAAAGTACAGTACTTGAGTAAATGCACTAAGTTACATTCCACCACTGTTTGCATGTCCATGTTCTGGAGGACTGGAAATCTGTTTGAATATGAGTTGCGCCAGAGCAAATTAAACATGAGCTGGCAGATTTATCATGGTTTGTAGGCTAGTGTTCACCAACTCCTGAGGGAAATATCTGCCTCTTTAGCTGCTAAATGCTCTGCTATGTTCACCAGGTAGTTACGACCTTTTTCATCATTTGTTTGGCAGTTAGTGTACAGTCGTTCTGCTGCTGCTGGAAATGGGGTGGGTGAGAGTGAAGAATAGAAGATTAGAATAGAATAATCTTTGTCTTGTACATGTACAACGAAATGAAATGCAGTCCTTTCAGGGCAAAACATCAGTAAAAGTGCAAAGCAGGTGAATAAATAAATATAAAATAAATAAAATGAGCCTTTAAAGTCACTATAAAAACATATAAAACAGGTAGGTTTTTTGTTAAAAAAGAAAGTCAAAACACAGGCATACCACTAGGGTTGGGTATCGTTTGGATTTTTACGATTCCGATGCCGAACCGGTACTTTTAAAACGATTCAGATTCCTAAACCGATTCTTGAAAAACTGAAAAATTACATCAAAGATGTAATATGTTTACTAGTGATCACGTGCAGTGAATGGTTAATATGCTTTTACGTCCCGTTTGGTGAGCCCAGAGTGGAAATATGGCATTTTAAAAGTAGCTTACATTTACGGTAGCTAGCTAACGGTAGACTACAGAGAGAGTGTGATATTTTTACGTCCTTTTCGGAGCGACAGAGGGAAAATATTTCACCCCTTAAGTGGAACCGAAATGAGGAACCAAAATTTGCGTTCTAATCCGGTCCGATTCCTGCTGGTTGCGTAGGAACCGGTTCCATAGTGTAGTGGAAGCGGTTTTCTGTACCCAACCCTACATACCACACAATAGGGGTGGGAATCACCAGAGGCCTCACGATACGATATCATCACGATACTTATGTCACGATACGATGTTATTGCGATTTGAAACATATTGCAAAATTCTGCGATATATTGCAATTAATTACCTTTTTTCCAACTTTAAATTTTTCCCAATTTCAAATGATGTCCCCAAAAGGAAACTTTGTCAACATCTGTTTGTTCTAAAATGATCAATTTCTGTCAATTGTATTGCTGCAAAATGGGATTGTCAAGCAGATCGATACTTGGCGTCTGTGTATCGATACAGTATTGCCACGGAATATATCGCGATACAGTATTGCCACGGAATATATCGCGATACTGTGCTGTATCGATTTCTTCCCCCACCCTTACAACACAAACAAGACAATCACTGCGCGATTCATCGTTAAAAAGTAGCGCTTATGGCTCTTCGATAAAAACTGTTTTTAAGTTTGTTTGTTCTTGATTTAATTGTCCTGAAACGTCTGGCCGAGGGCAGCAGTTCAAACAGAGATTGTCTGGGGTGAGATGGAACTTTTAGTATGCTTTGGGCTTTTTTTAGGCAGCTGGGAATTGTAAAGATAATCCAGGGAGGGGAGGGGGCAGCCAATAATCTTCTGGGCGGTTGCGACGACCCTCTGGAGCGCTTTTTCAGAACTAGTGAGTGAACTAAAACAGTAGAAATAGTGATTAGTGCAGCTTTAACTTAAATCTTTGCTTATTTAGGCACAAATGCAAAATACGTAAAGATTACACAAGAGGTTTTCAGGAGCGCAGAGCGACTATTTAAATAGTACAGTAACATTCACCAATGCTGAACCGATCAAGCAATTGTACAGAGTGCATCAGCATCCACCCTTCAACTTGCTCCTGCCTGTTTTTTTTTTCAAGCATGATTGAACGCTTACTTTAATTTCACGGTGCTGTTCATGCCAACAGGAAGCATAGTTTGCATTTAGTTTATGGGCACAGTAAAACAAAACAGTTATGATCCTGTAACTGGTAATGCCCCCCCCCCACCCACCCACCCACCCATCACTTCTTTCTCTACAGTGTGTGGTCTAATTTGTTTCAGACCTCTTTATAGATCTGTTTTTGGAGACTATTTCTGCTCTGAGATGATCATTTTACAGCAGCAGGAATATTACCATTTTCCTGTGTCTTTGACCTTTACCCACTCCTTTCTACTGGATGCTTGTAATGCTGATGTAAGAGGTGAACCCTCTGCTGTAACACTCCAAACAAGAACATGTACGCCGAATGCCTGACATGAAAAGTTAATACTGCGCAAGCCTCTGAGGATTAGCTCCGAAAACTTTGGAAGCAGAAAAGCATGCTGTTTAGTCACCCTCTGCTTAGTCTATATCCATACATATATATATAGTATAGATGTTCTACTTCTGGGATTGCTCAACTACCAGCGGAAATTCCGCCGCATTTCAGTCATTTAGGCCGGATATCCGTTGCCTTGGGCTTTCTTTGTGTTAGCATTTTAAACTCCAGTGGATTTATGAGGACTATGGTTAACTGCTAACCTGACTCCGCCAGATGGATCGCTTCGCATTTGCTCGGCATATCCATCTGGGAACTTTCCGTTGGAGAACTTTTGGGAAGGGGCGGAAATACTGGTTAGCTGATTGGATAAACCATCTGTCTATCACCTATGTTGGTGATAGACGGGCCAAATCAACCAATCAGATCCACGAAGCGTATGAAAATACAACCACAAGCCCGCCCCTGCTGCTGCAGGCTAAGCATAGCTTGTTAGCTCAGCATGCAAGGTAAAGGATATTTGCTATTTGTGTAACGAGAATTTAGGAATAAAAGGCACCATTTCAGGTTCCCACTCCATATTCCAAAAGAAGGATCCAAGAGAAAAAAAGCATTAGCGAGCGTCTAACAGAATTAGGGCTATCGCTGTCTGAAAATACCGGTTAGCTGATTGGATAAACCATCTGTCTATCACCACCTAAACCCGCCTCAAAACCAACGCTGATTGGCCCGGTCGTTTGGCTAACGGCTCCAAATTTTCTCTATCTCAAGATGCCAGACTGATCTGCGAGTGGAAAACTGGAGCTCGCGAGATCAGGACGGTCTCACGAGGCTAGTTAACTGCTCCTCAAAACAACTTTTGAATTTACACATGTTCCACCAAAACAAGTTCTTTCCTGAGGCTATTTTGCAGAGGTACTGTTGCTCCGTCCGGCCCAAGATGATTTTGATTGGTTTAAAGAAATGCTGATAAACCAGAGCACTTTTTTTTTTTTTTTTAGAGATGCACCGCTTACAATTGTCTAGGCCAATTCAGATTTTTCATTGAGTTTGACCTGCCGATACCGATTTTTGCCAATTCCGATAAAATAAATTTCTAACCACTTTACAGCACACACAAATATATTTATTTTCTATCTTTTCTTTAATAGAACATTTTACATTTTGCATAGAACGTAGAACATTTTTTGAACAGATAATTGATCGCTATAAAATAGAACTATATAAATTACTCCTGGTGTGGGAAATTCACACACATCTAAAGTGCAATGTTATGGAAGAACCATTTCCTTCTTTTCACATCCAATATCCAACTTAAAAAAATTTGATATATTCAGCAAACTAATCTTCTGTGATTGTTAGCGCGCTTCACACCGCGAGCGGGCACACCAGCAGAAAAGGTAGAGAAAGGAAAATGAGACTGTTGCTGTCCAGAGCATAACTAGCCAGTGGAGATCGCGTGTGTGCATCCTTGAGAACTGTAAGTCGTATAACTTATGTTATTAGTTAATTGTTAGCTGGTGATTTTGCAGTTTGTGTTCTTCACCTAGGTTGCACAGCTAGGTTGCACGTGGCTGTTGATTCGATATAATGGCGGTTGTTGAACACCCTTGCTCACGTTTGTATTTTATGTACATTATTTACATGCTACAGTTCTGCATTAAGATAATGTAATTAATAGTGGGTTTATTGATATTATTTGCTAGCATATATATTCTTCCTATGCATTGTGTATGGTAGCCTTCACAATGTTATTTATTTACAGCAATTGACGGGCATAAAATTGGCATTTGTCAGACTGACCGGCCGGTCGCCGGTCATGGCCGATCACGTGAAAATCGGCCAGTTCGGGTCACCAGCCGGTCAATCGGTGCATCTCTAATGTTGTGTGGACTAGCCAGATCCTCCTCCGCAGCGCTGTGGAGGAAGGTCTGGCAATGCGAGACCACTATCTGCTTTGACAAAATGTGCAGATACATTAAGGGTTCAAATCCCAAACCTTTGTTTGCTTATTTTGCTAATTGCCTCGGCATCAGGCGCAAGTCCCTCACCTGTATTGTTCTCCGAGGAACATCGCCACACAAAATGGGGAAAGAGTCTACCAAACGACCCCCATCCTGCCTCTGCGTCTCTATCACGTGTTGCAAATCTTCCACAAGCACAACTCGAGCCAGAGTGTTGCATGGCCTAATCCTCACAATATCCGGAGGCGGAGGGGACATATCTTAATGACACACACTCAACCTTTCTCCCCTGAACACTCTGATACTGTACAGCAAACTGCTTCCTCCCGGCCCCCACGTGTTTTTAGCTCATTTACGTAGCACAATCTTGGTTTAGAATTCCTATCAGGAGCGCTCTTAGTGTAAATGGGATCCCCAACCTTCTCCCTGGTAATGTTGTTCTCCCCCCCCCCCCAAAATGCTGTTGCCGTTTAGTCACCTTCTGCTTTGACAATGTGCAGATGCATTAAGGGTTCAAATCCCAAATCCTTTGTTTTGTTATTTTGCTAATTGCCTCGGCTCAGGCACAAGTCCCCCGCCTGTGTTTGTGGTGTCTCTTTGTGAACGTAGAGTACAATTCATCCCAGATTCAGTTTGGTTTCCTAATTAGTGGAAAGGTGGTGAAAATCAATGAATGGCCTGTATTGCAGGAAAGCAACGTCTCCTCTGGGGGAGATCATGGGGGAATTAAACAAGTGTTATTGAAAATGACTGGGCCAGCATTCGACAAAAGACATTTTGCAATCCGTTTTCCCATTGCTTACACCACATTATCGACGTTGTAGAGTAAGGGAGACCTACAACAATTTGATAATAGTTCGGGGTTTTGTTTCCCCGCCTCTTTGTTGCTGCTGATGACGCTCTGGGCTTTTGGACCGCCGTAACTGGTTCGGAAGGTGCAACATTGGTGGTCCACTGACTCTACTGCAGCTAGTACTATTTGCAGTGTCTTTAAATCAACAAGTTCCACTGCACCAGTATATTAAAAATATGTTAAAGTGCCCATATTATGATGATAAGTTGGAGAAACAGCTAGCTAGCTCATGTAGTCCTTACCTGGCTACTGCGCATGTGCAACTGACAACAAAGATCTTACAGAAGTTGAGAGGTCTCACTCTGTAGCTAAAACAGAGACCTGACACAGGGTGAAAAGAGGAGCTGCAGCAATGTGCAGTACAACAAACATATGGTGCTTTTGGAAAATTAAACCATGTAAACCTATTCTGATACAATCTCAAATTACAATTATGAACCTGAAAATGAGCATAATATGGCCACTTTAAGTATAAATGTATGTTTAATATTCTTACAAAAAAAGCATTTTTGACAATGCAGAAATTAAAATACGTCTTTTCCTGTAATACATTTAAATATTTCCAAAATAAATGGCAAGTTTTTGTCTTTTTTTTTTTTTCAACTTAACGAGTGCATAACTTTCGGGAAGTGAAATAACATCTGGTTTTAACCCAAAACCACAATCTTTTTCTAAACTTAACCAAGTTGTTTTTGAACCTAAACATGACCAAAGTGCAACCATTTCACAACGTTAAAGACGTGTTAAAAATCGCGACCGTCGTTTTCTGGTTTAGATATGAGCTTGTATTTCCTGCCACCACTAGGGGCGCTATTTTACGACCCGCTCCTGTGGGTGGTATTAGAGGGTAGGAACAAAGGACCCATATCGTCGTACGGGTTGGAGGACTTGTTATCCAGTGCATCAGTGTTACCCAGATAGGTGTAGTTTACATATATGTTGAATATTCTTAAAAAAAAACACATTTTTGACGATGCACAAATTGAAATTCCTCTTTTCCTGTAATACATTAATATTTTTGATGAGTCATCCTGCACTCAGGCGAGCATACACACATATTATCCAGCTAACCCCTGCTCTAATGTCAAACCGGACTTGATCTTGTTAGCTTGTGTGTTGCAGTTGTTATTGGACGTGTGTTTGGATGTCAGATGTTAAAACATATTAATTTCTCCTCCACCACCTCCTGCTCTATCATGCAGATGAGGCAGGTGTGGGTGGAGATAAACAGTCCTCTACAACTGAAGGGTGGTACAGAGCTCCAGTCACCAGGATTCTTTCACCTACTTCAGAGCGATCAAGTTTTTTATTTTTTTTCCTCTATTTTTCTCTTTCATTTGGCCTATATTTTCCTCTTATCTTGCATTCATATATCAGTTCATCTTATAAATAGATGCTTATGAATAGTGTGAAAGTAAAAAAAAATAAAAGTTGGTCACCAAAAATAGCAGCGTAGCAAACAATTGAAATCTCAATAAAATTGTGTCATCTGGCTCTAATGTCCAATAAAAATGGACAGTGCAGCTGAGTTGTCCCCACTTCTTTATAAAAAAATAACTACATTTCAAGCTGGCGTGATTTTCACTGCAGCAGCGACTGGACTGAACACAGAGGGCAGGGAAAGTTTAGGCCGGTGCAGGGTAGCAGCTGACTAACAGCTCAGCTTGCACGTGTGCCCAATGGCTGCTCTGTAATATCAAAGCTTTTGACAGTTTTGGCTCTTGTTCACACAGACCTTTTAAAGTTTAATGATACATGTTGCCTGCTTTGGTTTCAGACCTTGTTTTTGACATTGTGCATTCATGAATTTTTGTCTCTGCTGGATAAACACATTTCCTGCGTGACAGCAGAGCACCTGAACGCCTCTCCGTGTCAGACAATCGGAATAACTACGGGCCAACATGGCCAACAACAACATTGTCCTGTCAATTTATACATTACTTCCAGGATTGTTCAGGTGCCGCCAGAAATTCCGCTGGGTGTTTTTCATTTCGTCCGGATGTCCGACACCTTCCTCTTTCTTTGTGTTGGCGTTTTAAACGCCGGTGGATTCATGAGGACTATGGTTAACTGCTCCTCAGATCTCTGCAGGGTAAATCCAGACAGCTAGCTAGACTATCTGTCCAATCTGCGTTTTCTGTTGCACGACTAAAACAACTTTTGAACGTGCACGTCTTCCACCAAAACAAGTTCCTTCCCGAGGCTTTTTTTGCAGAGGCGCCGTTGCTCCATGCGGCGCTTAGCGGCGCCCAAGACGATTGTGATTGGTTTAAAGTAATGCCAATAAACCAGAGCACGTTATTCTCCCATCCCGGAATGCTGTGTGGACTCACCAGACCCTCCTTCGCAGCGCTGTGGAGGAAGGTCTGCCAACACGAGACTAATTTATACCTGACTGGAGCTTCAACATCTATATGTTTTTACAAACTGCCAACAGCTCTGAGCAAAGTACATTTCTGGTGCACATGAATGCATCATTAGTGCTCTACGTGTTCGCGTTGGTGCAAACTGCATGAGGGTAGTTGACTTTGCTTTTATTTCTTTGTTTGGTTTGTTAAAGTTCACACCGACTGATTAAGCAGGCCAGGGCCGGTAAACAAAAGTCCCATTACCTCTGTTGTGTACTGGACACAGTTTGGTGACCTGCCATCCTGCCAGGTTTTCTGCTGTGCTCTCTTGTGGTGTCCAAATCGGTGTGGAAGTCAATATGAGCTGCAGTCCACGTCTTACTTTTTTTGTTTTAGGGCTGAAGGATATTGGAAAAATAAATGTGATTTTTTTTTTTTTTTTTTTATGTTGCAGTTGCTATTTGATTCCCAGTATTGGAGGGAATGATATTTTTTTGTGTCATTATTCTTAAAATCTGACACACATTTTGCCTTTAACAACTATTGCGTCACATGCAATTTGGATATTGTGATATTCCATATTGAGATTTAATTGTTCAGCCCTAATTAGTTTTGCTCGGGCTTCAAAGAAAAATTCTTTGAAGCCTTCAAAGAAAAAGTTCTTTGGAGCCTGGCCAAATGTTCATTTTATAAACCTCATCTTTCATCTGAACTGAATAGAGCTGAATGAAATGGAGTTGAATCATTGGATTGATTGTATGAATATACAAGAAATACAAGGATATTAGAGTGAGAACAGTTATTTCCAACACAGCCCCAAGATGAAACATCTGTTAAACTAAGATCAAATCATTGGTGATGAACACCTACAATAACAAACATATTAGTTACTATGGGGACCTGCCTTACAATAATAACCTACTGCATTCAGAATCAATAAAAATACATGAACAGAACAGAGTTAAATGTAGAAGGCATGAAATGAGGCAAAAATGCGCTCAGATGATGAGTTCAAAGACGAATCCTGTGCTCTGTGACTTCACTTGACATGAGTTTCAAAGAGTTGCAGCACACACACTCACAGACACGCACACACATGCCCACACACACAGTCAGAGCCATGTCTATAAGCAAACTGCATCTGTACCGTCTGCTGTTTGTGGCGATTAAACTGGGACTGCAAAATACATTCCAAGGGATAAATTCATGCAGATAAATTGAGGCTAAAATTATTTTATGTGTGAACAAGCGTTAATGAATCGCATTGTTTAGTCAGTTCAGTCAGACAATTTATGTGGAGCAGTTTATTATATGTATACTAAATATGTACATAATGTATATGTTTATATCTGGCATGTGTTGGCTCTGCAAGAATGCACAATGCCTGGTGCAGTAGAGATTTAGGAGCGTCAGTAATAACTTCTGCTGTACTCTGCAGCTAGATGGAGGGGTGGCAATGGAGCACGGGCAACGTTAGTTGCAGCCCTAGTCCTAAAGACACTGTTCTCACCAGAATGAACCATACTAAAGCAGCAGTCCCTCCACAATCTACACATGCCCGGTGTGAAGGCCTCCTGAGAGGAGCCACATACGAATAAAACGTGTGGGGTACCCTATATGATAACTGTTATTGGTAATAATGGTGACAGAAATAAAACAGGGCGGGGTAGCTTCTGTAATGACGATTATCACACCTGCTTGCAATGCTGCTGCAATCTCCATTCTGCAATCTCCATTCAATAACCGCCCAGAGAAATTGATTCTTCACTCGGCCCAGCGGGGGCTTCAGTATATTACCATACCTGCGCCCGGCCCATGTGTCAGCCCGTATATACTGCCGCCCTGTCTTTCTCAATATTAGTCCCATCAGTTGAGCTGCCGTTGCCAGTCTCAGTCAGCGGCGAGCAACATGTCCCAGCTTCAGATTATATCTGCAAATGCATTGAAGTACCCCGGGCTGTTTTTCTGTGTTGTCTTACACTCTCAGTGTCCTTTGACAGGCTCGTAAATAATGCAGGAGTACTTTGCGATGATAACTGGCTTGGAAGCAAAGCACGCACGCACACGCACACATACACACACACACACTCTTCCTATATAGAGGTGGGCGATATATCGTTTAGACGATAATATCCAAATTGTTGTCTGGACGATATGCAAAATTGGGATATCGAATATTTCATAATTTGTACAATCCGACCCCCCAAACATGAAAAGAGCTGAAAGAAGTTAAAGAGAAAACAAATAACGCACACTATAACCTTCTAAACAATTATATTTTAATACTGTAGGGGTTTGTTTGACTGTATTTTTTGTACAAAATCACGATCGTCCCGCAAAAGAGTAAGCTGCTACTAGTTCTTACCTGTGTGTTATGATGTTCACTCATGTCAACAAAGATGGCGGCGCGCGACTGTGCAGCGGCTCTCCTGTCGGTGTATATTTATACAAGTACGTACAGCCACACTGAACTAATCAATACAGGACCACGATAGAACACAGCCGTTACGAGAGCCTTCCAGGCGGCTCATAACATCCCGGAGGACATAGCCTGACCGAGCCCTCCAGGTTGTTGTCGGCGCTAGCACGCCGAGCTAGCTATCTACCGGCAGAATGAGAAAATAACTCTGGCACGACAAGAGGCGGAGGACTGCATTTTTGTGCACAATGAATGGAGTACCAACTGCAGGATCGTTGCCCAGCACGGCTCACCTGACCTGGAGCCCTATTGGTAATATACTGACCATTTTATTTGCTATGAAAACAGCACACTGCCGTCTACATAGCCCCCGATGCTAACGTTAGCACAAGTTTGGTTCACTGCTAACCATAGTGATAAAACTGCAGCGCGATCACCTGGATACGGGATACAGGGGACTTTAACAAGGCGTCCTTAAAGTCTGTTCCCCTCCAGCTTTCTCCCAGCATGTAGATTGTTACTAGAGGGAAGAACACACTAGACCATGTATACTCTAACATCAAAAAAGCACACAGAACTGCACCTCTCCCTCACCTGGGCCAGTCAGATCACATCCAACTCCTGATCCCAGCATAAATCCCAGTCAGAAGGACTATACAGCCAAGTAGAAGGACTATCAGAACCTAGTCTGACCCGGCCCTGTCCCAGCTCCAGGACTGCTTCCAATAAGGACATGGTTGTGTGCAATATGTTACAGAACAGAGCCTGTGGTTTATTGTTATGATTTCATCTTGCTTGTACATTTTCCCAAGAGAACCACCGAAATAGCCTCCGAACAGGGCTTCTTTTAACTTCTAGAAGGATTTCAAAAATATCGTCTGAATATCGATATCGAGATATTGAAAAAAAATATCGAGATATTCATTTTTGTCAATATCTCCCACCCCTATTCCTATATCACTATTATGGTGCTGGAGTTTGTCTCATTTCAGCTGTGTTTAAATTCAGTCTGTGACACTTCCCGTCATCGGTCAGGTTGTCATAATTACAGTTCTTCTTCCTCAGTGCCCGGGTCATAGATACCAGCACATCGATGGACAGGTGTAGCAGGTTTTTTTGCAGCATTGGGTAAAGTTGTTACTTTGATCATGCCAGCACACACAGTGATAATAATGCTTTGGAGCTTTACAGTAGGACTCCATGTCCATGAATTAATGTTGTAAAGTTGTTTTTTGGCTTTTTCCCCTCTTGTGGGGTTGATCTGTCTGTCTGAGAGTGCACACAGGCCTCAGTTCTCACCATGAACAAATAACCTTGCCGCTCATAATTTTTGCTGTCTTCCTCATAAGTCTTGTACTAACACCTGGATAGGAGCTCTTTGTAGTGGGCTGAGCGATATTCTATACTGAGACAGGAGGGGGTCCATGACTTATGAAGGTTTAAAATCTGCCTTGGTTCCTACAGTGTAACGAGAGCTCATAATAGGGGTTTTAAAGTTCCCATATTGTAAACAGTTTTTTTTTTATTATAAAGCAGGTCGAGGTGCTGCATAAATGATGTGAAAGTATGAAAACGCCCAATCTACAGAGAAATGCACATAGCCCGTTTTCAGAAACAGTGCCTTTAAAAGAGCCGTCAGGACTTCTGTACGGTTGTGATGTCACAACTATACCATATACAGTATATGTAGATAGGGCTGCTACAGTGCAATTACAGTCATTCCCCGGCTGCAATGACGGTGCAAACACCGAGAACACAGATGTGGAAGACCCACAAACGCTGATCAATCGGAGTGTTTCAAAAAGAAAAGGTTTATTCAGACAGTCTGAGAGAAATGTGTTTTTGGAGCATTTAAAACATGTAAGGATTTAAACATTCTCTAACATTCATTCTTCTAGTAGAAACTCAAAATACAAGTATGAACTGAAAATGAGCATACTATGGGACCTATAATGTCATAATATTGTCTCTTACATCTACAACCTTTGTTTTGAAATCAAAGTCAGTTTGTTGTTGGTATGTCAAAATGTCAATTAGTCAGAAATTAGAAGGAAGCTCTAGCTGGCGCATTTACAGAAATGTTAATTAATGTGCATTGTCCTAATCAAATAAACTTACAAACTAAAGTCAAGGCTTGTCCAAAGTCCGGCCCGGTGGCCAATCACGGCCCCCGGCCAGATTTCATACAGCCCGCAGCCTTGGTTTGTGAAAGACAAGAGCAAGAGTCATATGTTTTAAGCTTAAATATTAACAAACTTTGCGTTATGCATAATAAGTCATGTTTAAAATGAACATGAGGTTAAGATATTTATCAACTTCAAGTTTAAGGTATTCCGTACAGTTCGGTTATCTGACTGCAGATGTTTTTTTTTTAGATTTGTTTACGTCTGAGTGGTGTTGATTTGGTTACACTGCCATTTAAAAAAAAAAAAAAAAAAAAAAAAAGATAATTGTGACAATGAAAATAAAAATTGTTATAGGTCAGTGCATTTGTATGTGACTTTTATTGTTAAAAGAAATGTCAGAAGGGACCATTGGCCCCCGGGCATCTTCACATTATCAAATCTGGCACTCTATAAAAAAAAAAGTTTGGACACCCCTGCTCTAGCCGAAAGTGCCATTAAAAGCCAATACATCTATGTGAAATCAAAACAAGGCGACAAAAAATAGCAGTGCTCATTCGTGCATGTAATTTATTTAAAGTAGTTGTCGAATATTCAGGTGCGATTGCCACTGCGGCTTCCTATCGACAAGAGACACTGGCTAGTTTTTCAGTAGAAATCCACTAACAATGCGGTGCAGAACAGAGAGAAATATGTTGAAAAAAGCATCATCTTCTTATATAAGACTTGAAATGCTTTTGCAACAGTGGAAACTAAAGTTTTTTTTGAAGAAAAAACTAAGTGAGCAATTATAATATAAAGAGGAAGTTAAAATCTTGCCCTGATGCCTTGTTTTGTATGTAATACCAAACTTCTGCTACAGTATTTACAAAGGGAACAGAGAAGGGCTCCTGCTCATCTATGGGACCATGAAACAATGTCTCCTGCGGATACATGTTATAGTAGGGCGAGTCTACACATGCTCTCATAACATGGTCACAGCCCAGTGGTCTCAGTGGTCTTAGCTAAATGAAACATGATATTGGCCGCTGAAGTTCCAGATTTCTGGCCTGAAGGACTGGAAGGGAGAAACACACTTTTTTTCCCTTCCTGATGGTGATCTAACTTTGCGTACTGAACAAAAAAAGAGGCGAAACAACTTTGGGGTTTAATTAAAAATCGCTGGCTCAGTTGCGGGTTGGATATGATAAAATAAAGTAAATCAAACAACTGAAATGTGGTTTTCACAATGTAGATAAAGAAAAAAAATACACACATCTGGACACAAGATAACAGAGCATATTGACTTTATATTACCTATAATTTTTTTAAATTGCCTACACGTGATCGGGATCTGGACCCAAAATCGCACCGGTATTAAAGATGCATTTGTCACAGATTTTTGTCACTGGGTCCATCTGAACTGGAAGTGATTGCCCTCCCGATCTCGCCACCCTGTTCCCAGTTTTAATCAAGTCGAGGAATTGAGAGTCACCAAAGCTCGAGACAAACCTGAAGACCAGGGCCACGTTCAACCCCCGACAAAACGTAGCAACACGTTTTTCTTTTCTTTTTTTTAACTGAAACCGGGGTGCGTTGCACCCACTGTTGTGTGCGCAAGAGCTCTGCCTTTTTATTACCATGAGTTTACAGACCGGTCTCTGCTGATTGGGTATCACCTGTGACACACCCAACAAAACGAGAGAAAGCATAACTCAAAGCACGTTGCACACCGTTGCGCACCGTTTCGAGTAAACATGTCGTCCAACCAGGAAACCGTTAGCCTGGTTGACACCAGACCCTTCTGGGGTCTGGGGAAGGTTCATTCACAGCCCATTTCCAAAGGGGGGCGTCACCGACAGACGCCGCTCAAATGCATCTGGGCGCAATTGGATAGACCTAAAACCTGCTTCAACGTCGCTGCGCTATCGTCATCGTGTAAAGCCCGCCTCAGCGGTTGTGATTGGTTGCCTCGATTTGGAAAAAGTGGAAATGTGCTTGGACGGGCTCTTGGCCAGAAGGACTTGCAGAGCAAATCTCAAATTTACCCGTAAGCTCGTCAGGGTTTTCCCGGGCTAGGAAACCGTAGCAAAAGGGTGCACTCCCTTTTGAGATTGAATGTGCCCCAGCTGAAACTTACAAAGACTGGACAAACCGCACGTAAAGATTGTTTCCACCAACCTGCACAGACTTTTTACTTTATGACAGTCAGGAAGGAGCGGAAACTATTTAATTCTGCAGGTAGACGACCCCACAAATCCCAGAGGAACGCCAATTGTTAGATGTTCTTGTACAAGATCAAACATCGGCAGAAACCTGCAGTTTACCCTGTTTATGTGCGGTGCATTTTGCGCTGATGAAGCCCCTTGCAGAGTTGGGTGAGATCCTGAACAGAGTCTCCGTTGGACAACACACACACACACACACACACATCATCATCATTGTGACATCAAGTAAAATCATTGATCAGTCAATCTCAAATATCAAATGTTTTAAAATAATCTGGCAGCGACTAGATATAAACTTGAGATTAGAATATTTATCTCACACGTTATGATTTTATCTTCCATCTTTAAACACCACCTGACCCCGGTTCGGTTTGTTTGTTACTTTGTCTGTTAGCAAGAATACGGAAAAACTACTACTAAGTTGGTAGTTAAATGGCGTAGCATGGGTCAACGTTAAAATTTGGAGCGGATCCAAATCGCAGGCCGGACACAGAAATAATTTTTTACTTTAGTTAAAGTGATGGTTCGGAGTAATTCACCCTAGGGTCCTTTGCACCATGACCTCGAGCCAAACACCCCCCCAGAAGCTTTTTTCACCTGGGTCGAACATTGGGAGAGTTAGCTAGAGTAGCATTATCAGCTGAATAGCTTAGCGCAGGGGCTAATGGACCCACGTTTGTATCTTGTAAGTTACCCCACTAATAATGCCCGAAATGATACCAAACATCTACAAGTGGTACAAATAGGTTATGTACTCATAAAACGATGGATTGGAAAGTTTGTAAGTACACCAGAAGTTTATGAACACTTGCCTGCTCTCTTCAGCTCTCTGTTGCTGCTGCTGCCCTACGCGCAGTTGGCGAGGTGCTAGGGCCGTCTACAAATTACTACACCGAAAAGAGTTACAAAACAAAATATTTATTCATTCAATGATTAAATAAGGTAATGTCTCCAAACTTACCTCAATTATTACTTGTCTCCTGCTAATTATACTACAGCACTTACTTAAAAAAAAAATTTAATTAATAAATATTTTTGTTGCATCTCTTTTCGGTGTTGTAATTTGGAGACGTACTTAAGCACTCGCTCTTACAGCAGCAACAACAACAGCAGAGAGCAGAAGCCAGCAGGCAAGTGTTATTTACATAAACTTCTGGTGTACTTACAAACTTTACAATCCATCGTTTTATGAGAGTATAACCTATTTGTACTACTTTGTAGAGCGTTTGGTATCATTTCGGGCTTATTAGTTGGTCGGTCATTTACAAGATACAAACGTGGGTCCATTAGCCCTCGCGCTAAGCTATTCAGCTGATAACGCTTACCTACGCAAACGCTCAAATGTTAGACCCAGGTAAAACTCTTGGGGGGATGTTTGGCTTTCGAGGTCGGGGGACCGAATAATGGGGGGAATCAAACCATCACTTTAACATTGAGGGATAAGGCCTGGTGGAGGTCTGCGCTCTCACCGTGCCCTCCTAGTTTTACTATTTTACCCTCTGACTTGATTATTAGAACAGAAGGAGCAGATGATGGATGGTGGAATGTCGTAGCGGCTGGTAGATTAGCCATATTTACCGGCAGCAGAGCGCAGCTGCAGAATATGTGTCTGCTGTTCATTCGCCAGCCTGTCTGCTGAGGGGGACTGAGGCTGTATTGTACTTTGTTTGTGTGCAAATGCAACATCGTCCAAATGACTGCGTTTAGGTAGGTGTTAGTTACAGTTGGTGCCTGTGTGACCAAATTAAATCTCCCACACCACAGGTGGACAGATGGGTCACATAGAGAACGAATATCATGTTGTTATGGGTACAGCGGGTGTGACATACAAACACAAAACACATTGTGAGAATATGCCTCGATTCTCTCCCCTCTCTCTCTCACACACACACACACACACACACACACACACACACACGGACACAGACACACATAATCCCCTTTGGCACCCTTTGTCACCTTTACCATCTGGTTCAGCTGTGATGTTGAGCCAGCCGTCTGCCAACATAGCGCTTGGACAATCTTCAAGGAAGTGCTTGATGGTTACGCTGCAGCGTTTAGGGACACGTGATGCTTTAACCTCCCAGTCAGCCGAGGCTGTCGGGGGGGGGGGCAGGAAGTTCATCCAGCTCCACAGCTGCTCAAAAGGCACGAGTACTGGCACAAATTACCATGTGCATCTTTTCTACCCTATATTAAAACATCACCGTCCAGATTTTGGTGGCCAGGGGATGAGTGACAAGTAACCCAGAAACCATGTGAAAAATAAAACTACTTGGTTAGGTTTAGGACAAGGTCATGGTTCGGGTTAAAGTAAGTAAGTTTGGAACAGTGAGTAACTTAAGTTACGTACGTAAGTCAAAATAAGTCACACGGGACACGGACAGCAGCCTCCTAGGTGATATCCACCCCGACTTCCTACCTACTTGGACTTTGAGATGGGGCTAGGGGAATTTAGTTAAAATTCAAGCCAGGGAGTGGAGTTTGCTTCTTGCCGAAAACAAAAGACTTTCACCCAAGATATGCATGTTCCTTGGGATGGTTTTAAACGTTCTAAACGTAACTTTTGTTGCCGCATAAGGCTCACTAAAATTAACCGTAATCTCTGACCGAAACGAGCGGCAGCTCGTGGTGCTCTGTACCTGGCTCACAGTTACCTATTCTTGGGTAACTGAACCACCAACTACCGCTGATACGGCAGAGCACCATGCGGAGCACCATGTGGAGCCATAGGCGCCGATTTTCCGTGGGTGCTCGAGCTCCGGACCACCCACTGAAAATACTGAGCACCCACGTGTGCCAGACTGCCAGTAGGCTACATTAATTTAAAATTAAACATTGCAGTTGGTGCTAAGTGGAGCGTCTGCAATAATGTGATTGGTTATGTCCTATTTGTATTTGTGAGAAGTGGCGCTGTCCTGAGTTGAAAGATAGCCTACTTTACGGCTTTATTATCGAGTTAATAGGCGTGTGTTCGTGTCGGCCGCTGTCCATTTCCTAAGGTTCTGAAATGCAAAATCTTTTTGACTACTTTTAAAAAAAAAATTTAAAGGTTGTGCGCCCGTTAGCACCCACGGAGGAAAACATAAATCGGCGCCTATGTGCGGAGCACCATGCGGGGCACCGTAGCCGCCATCACAGAGCTCTGTCGCGGCTAAACACACCTACTAACTGCCGCTGATGCGACCGCACTGTGACAGGAGTCTCTAGCCGACGGCAGGAAGCTCTGTAGCGGCTTAAACAGCTAGCAACTGTCACTTTGAGCTCTGTAGCCGATGTCACGTGTCCAGCAGGCAGTCTCCTAGTTTTCGTATATTATACGTTTCAGTGTGTATAACTTATCGTGCAATATCATACAAACCCATTCATGAGAATGCAGGTTTTATTTTTTTTAAACATTTCTTTTCTTCTCCAGGCTTAAAGCAGCTGCGTCCGACTGCTGACTTGACTTGGTGGTTAAATGCCTTATGCCTTATCTGTATAGGCCAGATGAGAGGGCGCATTTCCAACTTTCAGTCCCCTTACATTTCTAATCTTGCATAAATGAACAACGCAGCCTCTTTGGTTTTCTTTGTAGAGATTCAACCAGGTATTTAACCCGGCGGCGTTTCCGTCGCGCGCCGTCGTCTCCTGTGGAACGGGCAAAGCCACCGACTGCTCCTATTCAAACAATCAGCCTGGAGTCACGCATCTGTGCCAGAGATTGGTTGCGTATGGCCTCTAATGGGGCTTGTTCTCTGACACGTGTGAGCATAAGAGGGCTGGAGAGCGGCGAGCAGATGGATCCCCTCCTCTGTTTGAACACTGCGCTTTAATCAAGGGCCGCGAATTGCTTATCGGAGCCAAAGTTTGAACATTTGGCTAAATGCAGTGATCGTAAATACCCCTCCCAACCCTCTCCTCCTTCAGCTCTTCTCTTCCCATATGTGTACGGCCTTTTCTCTGGCACACTTTGGTCTGTTTTATTAACGCCGCCGGCAGTCGATGGCGGTAGATGTGCTCAGATGAGTCTCAGTTAAAAAAAAAACAACTTTCTAATGGAGTTCAGCGTAAATTCTTGCAGGAAGACTTCTAAACGTAATCACATTTCTCTCTCTTCTAAAACTGAACAGCTGTTAGAGGCGTTCACTTTTATTTTAACCCATCGGAAGCGGCCTTGAATTACACGAGCCAATCGCACTCGCAGCATGACATCCCTGTTTTAAACCGGTCTTTCTCTGCTGCTCAGTTGTCATTTTAGGCTAAGAGCACAACCCTCCTACTCCTCCTCCTCCTCCTCCTCCTCCTCCCCTTGTTCCTCCAGGTCTTCATCACGCTGTTATGCACCTTAAGAAATAAAACTATTAAGTAAGAAGACATCTGTGTTGCATCGGCAATTTTTGGTTACTTTACACTGTTTTGTCCTGCCTTGGTTGCACCAGATTGTTGTGGTCTGCAGAAGCGCAGAGAACTCTCTTTTTTAACTGCCGTCGGCTCATCGGTCCGGTCTTCGGGTTCCTCAGGCCCCCATCAGTGTCTAGACTCCATCGGGGGATCAGGTTCTGGCTTTCTATACCCCATTTACACGCACACGGAGAATTCGCCTCTGAAAACGATTCTTTATTTTTATTTTTTTTTATAACTTTATTTTAGGCTTTTTCAATACACAGAAACGAGCATACATACATATACAAACAAACTCGGGACACAGTCCCACATTGGTGCCCTCGCCTTCTCCCTCCCCACACACCCTCCCATGGGACCAAGAGTGTAAAAGTAAAAATAAATAAATAAAATGAAAATAAGAAATAAAGATCCAGTTCTACAGCGGCATATTAATGGGCTAGTCAGACAGTTGACTAAAGAGAGCGCTTAGATAACATGAGCTGTTAGAGATTCAACTCCTTCACATATTCGATGAGGGAAGTCCACACAATGTTGAAAACAATTCTTTTTAAAACCTCCGGCCAGAGTGGAGATTTTGGAAAACTTTGTTTGCACGTAAACTGAGACAAGGGAAAAAAAAAGTTCAAGGGGGGGAAAGAAATTTTTTTTTGCATGTGTTGTTGCAGATTAAGAGGTTTTGGGATTCTGATTGGCTAACGTGGGCTCGTTACACCGCCACCTACAGGTTTGGCATGCTCTTGACGGCATGAATACACACGGGTACATGTAAACGAACACTTTTCTGAAAACTGACAGCTGTGCACGATGTTAGTTTTGAAAACGGAGAGGTTGAAATGTCCGTTTATGAAAATAGCCAGCCACGTGTAAACGTAGCACTAACCCCCTAAATCAGGGTTCTTCAACAGGGGGTGTGGGACCCCTAGGGGGTCCTCAGAGTCAATGCAGGGGGGCCTCCAAATTATTGTTAATTTCTGAAAGTTTAAAAAAAAAAAAGTTAAAAAGTCTTAACATGAATTCAACATATTATTAGCAACTATAAATCTCCACTGCTTACTGGCCAATAGGTAAGGTAGTCACTAAGGCCATCCACAGATGAGATTTGCCACATGCATGTTTAACAATAAAACATGATTTATAAAAGCATGCCAAGAATTATTAGGCTATTTTATGTATAAAGGGTTTAGGCCACCCTAAAAGTTATCTCAGGCCCAGTTTAATATGCAACTTCATTTTATACAATATATGTAGGAAAAAAGGGAAGTTCTCCGCGCTTCTGCAGACCACAACAATCCGGTGCAACCAAGGCAGGACACAACAGTATAAAATAGCAAATTTGCTATTTTATACAATATACAGTGCCTTGCGAAAGTATTCGGCCCCCTTGAACGTTTCGACCTTTTGCCACATTTCAGGCCTCAAACATAAAGATATAAAACTGTAATTTTTTGTGAAGAATCAACAACAAGTGGGTCCCAATTATGAAGTGGAACGAAATTCATTGGCTATTTCAAACTTTTTTAACAAATAAAAAACTGAAAAAGTGGGCGTGCAAAATTATTCAGCCCTTTACTTTCAGTGCAGCAAACTCTCTCCAGAAGTTCAGTGAGGATCTTTGAATGATCCAATGTTGACCTAAATGACTAATGATGATAAATAGAATCTAGCTGTGTGTAATCAAGTCTCCGTATAAATGCACCTGCTCTGTGATAGTCTCAGAGGTCCGTGTAAAGCGCAGAGAGCATCATGAAGAACAAGGAACACACCAGGCAGGTCCGAGATACTGTTGTGGAGAAGTTTAAAGCCGGATTTGGATACAAAAAGATTTCCCAAGCTTTAAACATCCCAAGGAGCACTGTGCAAGCGATAATATTGAAATGGAAGGAGTATCAGACCACTACAAATCTACGAAGACCCGGTCGTCCCTCTAAACTTTCAGCTCATACAATGAGAAGACTGATCAGAGATGCAGCCAAGAGGCCCATGATCACTCTGGATGAACTGCAGAGATCTACAGCTGAGGTGGGAGACTCTGTCCATAGGACAACAATCAGTCTATACTGCACAAAATCTGGCCTTTATGGAAGAGTGGCAAGAAGAAAGCCATTTCTTAAAGATATCCATAAAAAGTGTCGTTTAAAGTTTGCCAAAAGCCACCTGGGAGACACCCCAAACATGTGGAAGAAGGTGCTCTGGTCAGATGAAACCAAAATCGAACTTTTTGGCAACAATGCAAAACGTTATGTTTGGCGTAAAAGCAACACAGCTCATCACCCTGAACACACCATCCCCACTGTCAAACATGGTGGTGGCAGCATCATGGTTTGGGCCTGCTTTTCTTCAGCAGGGACAGGGAAGATGGTTAAAATTGATGGGAAGATGGATGGAGCCAAATACAGGACCATTCTGGAAGAAAACCTGATGGAGTCTGCAAAAGACCTGAGACTGGGACGGAGATTTGTCTTCCAACAAGACAATGATCCAAAACATAAAGCAAAATCTACAATGGAATGGTTCACAAATAAACATATCCAGGTGTTAGAATGGCCAAGTCAAAGTCCAGACCTGAATCCAATCGAGAATCTGTGGAAAGAACTGAAAACTGCTGTTCACAAACGCTCTCCATCCAACCTCACTGAGCTCGAGCTGTTTTGCAAGGAGGAATGGGCAAAATGTCAGTCTCGATGTGCAAAACTGATAGAGACATACCCCAAGCGACTTTACAGCTGTAATCGCAGCAAAAGGTGGCGCTACAAAGTATTAACTTAAGGGGGCTGAATAATTTTGCACGCCCAATATTTCAGTTTTTTATTTGTTTAAAAGGTTTGAAATATCCAATAAATTTCGTTCCACTTCATGATTGGGACCCACTTGTTGTTGATTCTTCACAAAAAATTACAGTTTTATATCTTTATGTTTGAGGCCTGAAATGTGGCAAAAGGTCGAAACGTTCAAGGGGGCCGAATACTTTCGCAAGGCACTGTATGTAGTAGGGGGTCCCTGCTCCAACTCCAAGACTGTACATGTCATATCATGCATTCGTACAATAAAACTTTGCATACAGTACAGTCCAAAAGTTTGGACACACCTTCTCATTCAATGTGTTTCTTTATTTTCATGACTATTTACATTGTAGATTCTCACTGAAGGCATCAAAACTATGAATGAACACATATGGAATTATGTACTTAACAAAAAAGTGTGAAATAACTGAAAACATGTCTTATATTTTAGATTCCTCAAAGTAGCCACCCTTTGCTTTTTTTGATAACTCTGCAAACCCTCGGTGTTCTCTCAATGAGCTTCATGAGGTAGTCACCTGAAATGGTTTTCACTTCACAGTTGTGCTTTATCAGGGTTAATTAGTGGAATTTTTTCCCTTATTAATAAAAAAGCAAAGGGTGGCTACTTTGAGGAATCTAAAATATAAGACATGTTTTCAGTTATTTCACACTTTTTTGTTAAGTACATAATCCCATATGTGTTCATTCATAGTTTTGATGCCTTCAGTGAGAATCTACAATGTAAATAGTCATGAAAATAAAAGGAAACGCATTGAATGAGAAGGTGTGTCCATATTGAATTGGCAGATGCTCTGGTTTGACTCAACCGGCTTCCCCCCGCCGCGTCCCGAATCAACTGCCTGTTTTCCTCAGACATTAAGTCGAGTTGAGGAGGGGTTTGTTGTGGCGAGCCAGCTTCTCCCCCCCCCTCCTTACCGTGGATCAGGTGTTTTTTTTTGACTGGCAGCCTTGCGGGCAAATCTGACAGCAGTGTTGAATGATGACTCAGTCTCTTTCAAAAAGGTTTTTTTTCTTTTCCCTTAACCTGAAAGACGGACGATATCTGGCGGAACCCCTCGCTGCAGCACGTACACAGAGGAGCAAGGCGGCGACTGTGCCGACTGTATTACAGAAAACCGAAATAGCAAAGCTGCCGTTTGCCCCTCAGGATTATTTTAGTTTTTCGTCTTCATTCGTCCTCGCCGTCACTCTCTGCGCACGTCCTTCCATCCTTACTTCGATCCCTTCCTGTCCGCACTCCTTGCTTCCCTTCCCTTTCCTGTCTCCTCCTTCCTTTCTTCATCCCTCCCTTGCTTCCTTTCCCTCCTTCTGTCCTCCATCTTTTTCTTCTTCCATCACACCTATGTCTCCTTTCCTTTTAGTTAGTGTTTTCCCTTTTCTTTTGCTTACTCCATCTCCTGTTATTTCTCACTTTCCTCTTATCCTTTCCTTCCTTCCTTCCTTCCTTCCTTCCTTCCTTCCTTCCTTCCTTCCTTCCTTCCTTCCTTCCCTCCTTCCTTCCTCACCTTTCTGTTTACCTACCTCTCCCTTTCTAACACTTCTTTCATTCACACTTTTTATTCCTGTTTTTCTTTCTGGACTTCCTTCTTCCCTCTCTATGACCATTTTGTTTCACCTCCATCCTTCCCTCCCCTCTACTTCCTATCTAGATCCCTTTATTTCCATCCTTTACTCTTTCTTCATGCTTTATTTCTTCTTTTTGCCCTCACTCTTCCCCTCGCCTCCTGTCCTTTCTTTCCTACAAAGATAGAAAGAAGGGAAACTTTCCTCCCTCTTTCCCTTCTTTCTGGACTCTCCCCCTCCAGCCTCCTTCGTTCCTTCCTTCCCTGACTCCTCGCCTGTCCTTGCTTTAATACCTTCACTCTTTTCTCTCCTCTTCTTCTAGCCATTTTCACTTCTTTCCTCCCGCCGCTATTCCCCCCTCACCCTCTCCATTTTCGTTTTGCTTCTCTCCCTCCCTAATCTCCCCCTCTCTCCCGCCTCTTGCTTTATTTCCAAATTCTTCCTTCCCTTTGCTACCATCCTTTATTCCCCCCTATTCAGCCACATTTCACTTCTCTCCTTCCGCGACTCTTCCCTACTTTCTAATCTCCTTTCTATCGTTTCGTTCATCCTTCCTTCCCTCCCCTCTCCTTCCTCCCTTCTCTGCAGTGGATGACAGAGATTTACAAATGATTCCAGCCTGTGAGTGTGTTTACAGCCCGGTCTGTATTGACCTGCCTCTTCCACTCAGCCCTTCTCGCTGCAGCACAAACACGCCCCGGCCCTGCGCACGTCGCTTCCCTTCACCGTCTTCAATACGGGCTCAGCAGCGATTTGCAATTCATACTTTTTTTTTTTTTTTGCCCAAACACACAAACATGGCTATTTTTAAATCAAAGAGGAGCAGATAGGGACGGGCTGAGGTGATGATGCTGGCACGACATGGCGCCGCGTTCACCTCACGCCGAGACGTGTTCATTGTGATTCAACAGGTGTTTAATCTGCTGTTGGGGACTGAAGCGATGTGATGCTTGTGGGGAGTCTTGCTGTAAATATTCCAGCACCGCAGGCATGTCCTCTGTTTTTTTTTGTTTTTTTTCTTTTCTGAATGTGAGGATTTTCAAGGAGACGTATCATCCTCATTTTCAGGTTCATGCTTGTTTTTTCGGGTTTCTACTAGAACATGTTTACATGCTTTAAAGTTTTTTTCTCCTACTGTCTGTCTACCTGTATTTATGTATATATACCTCTGTCTGAAAGGTATATGTATGTATACCTCTGTCTGAAATGCTCCGTTTTAGCGCCCGTCTTTTAAGCCCCCCGAATAATATTATATTTTTCCCAATTTAGCATTTTCCGATTAAGGCGTGTAATATGCCGATATTATTTGGGTTTTAGAGGTATTCTTTGGACATGTATACAGCACTTTCGGAATATGCGTCTCAATCGCATTCAATTTTATGGCAGTTTGCAACAGTTTACGACCAGGTAGAGATGCATGGCCAAAAGAAAAGAAGGAGAACCACTGTCAACGCGGTCCAACAAGTCCGCCACTGCTGGAAAACTTTGAAAAAAATCCTGTTTTGCACGGCTACATGTAAACAGGGATATTAGTGGAATGTTCACTTTCATTAGCCATGTAAACAGCTTAGTCGGAATAGCATCCAGGATTCTTTCAAAGTTTACCAGTAGCGGTGGATTTGGACCGTGTGAACACAGCGTCCCTCTTTCATTCCTTCAATCACCTTCTTGAAAAGGTTGGCGTAGCGATGTTTGCGCATATCCAAAAACCTATTGATATCCAAGTCTTTGATAATGTTTTAAAGTAGCCGTGTTTATCCTTTATTATCGGGTCTGCAGCCTTGCAAACTGTTGGCTGGTTAGTTTGTGTACAGAAATCATAGCAACACACAGAGCTGCTGTAAAAACCCTGATTGAGATGCATATTGCGAATGCTCTGTATACACTACTGGTCAAAAGTTTTAGAACACCCCGATTTTTCCAGGTTTTTATTGAAATTCATGCAGTTCTATGTCTTATTGTACTCTGAAATGAAAGAATAGAACAAATAAAAAATTGAAGTTAAAAAATAAATCATGGAATCAATTTATAAACCAAAATGTATTCTAAATTTTTGACTCATCAAAGTAGCCCCCTTTGGCAGATATAACAGCTGAACACACTTGTGGCATTCTTTCTACAATGGAAATCAAATATTCTTCAGAAAGTTCTTCCCAACTCTGTTGCCGAAGTTCCCAGAAATGTGTGGCACTTGTAGGTTGCTTTGCTTTCACTTTTCTGTCCAGTTCATCCCAAACCAGCTCAATGGGGTTTAAGTCTGGTGACTGTGCTGGCCACTCCATGTTTTTAAGCTTACCATCTTGTTCTTTTTTGCTAAGGTAGTTCTGGCATAGCTTGGACTTATGTTTTGGGTCATTATCTTGCTGTAGGATGAACCCCTGACCAACTAGGCGCATATCAGAGGGTACTGTATGACACTGCAAAATGCTGTGGTAGCCATTTTGGTTCAGGGTGCCTTTCACTCTGTACAAACCACCGACCCTGGATCCAGCAAAACAGCCCCAGACCATCACGCTCCCTCCTCCATGTTTGACAGTTGATGTCACACACTGAGGAACCATCCTTTCGCCTACTTGATGGCGTACAAAAATCCTGCGTGATGAACCGAAGATTTCAAATTTTGATTCATCAGTCCATAACACCTTCTTCCAGTCTTCAGTAGTCCATTGGCGATGTTTCTTGGCCCAGGCAAGCCTCTTTTTCTTATTCTGACGTCTTAGCAATGGCTTTCTTGCTGCAACTCGACCTATCAAACCTGCAGCTCGAAGTCTTCGCTTTCCAGATGAAACTGAGACTTGCTTATTACGACCACTATTAAGCTGTGCTTGAAGCTGTTGTCCTGTGAGCCGCCTATCATGCAAGCTATTGACTCTCAGAAACTTGTCTTCTGATTCTGTTGTGGCTTTGGGTCTGCCAG
Organism: Perca fluviatilis; assembly: GCF_010015445.1. NCBI lineage: Eukaryota > Metazoa > Chordata > Actinopteri > Perciformes > Percidae > Perca > Perca fluviatilis. The sequence continues at coordinate 29,374,828 of NC_053124.1, forward strand.
ACCTCTTCCTGTCAGAGTTTCCCCCAGTTTCTAATTGCCTTTTGATGGTGAAGAATACTGTAGTCACTGACACCTTGACTTTCTTCGCAATTTCTCGGTACTGAAGTGGAAGAGTTTCAGGTCGAATGATAAGCGTAAAAAACATGAAAGTCATTACACAGCCTTTGTCGACAGCTGTACTGATTAAAATAGAAGCCACAGCCAATCTGAAAAAGGGAGATGAAACTCCTGTGTAGACAAGGTGGAAGATTAGGCGGCTGGTTTCAGAACCAGACCAGTCAAAGCCAACCACTTTATACGTTATCCAGCTAGTGATTGATGTCCTCGTCTCGACCCCACAACCCAGTTCACTTCCTGCCGCACCCATATGACGCAAGGGAACGGGATACATGCGTCAAAAATGGCTCCACATTATTACACAGATTTGCATTCGAATGCGTGAAAAGAACAGTTTCCTAACACACTGTTTTTACCAAGACGATGGAAGATTAGTTGTCAAGTAAATGGAATAAGCAAACAAGCTTTTCCAGCGTGTTAAAACAAATATTTCCAAGGAATGTTTTAATTTATTCAAGCATGTGCACCTAGACTCTTAAAAAAACGTAAATAATACATTTGAATTACTTTCAGGCTATTTGAAAATAATGAATATACACAATTTTGTCTGTAAAACACTTGCTGGGATACGGTGTAATACAGTTAAAATGAATTGCATATTGCAGTTTAAAACTGCCGCAGAGTTGGACTAATGAATGATTGTGTTTGTGAAATAATTAGGTGTGCTAACTGTAGTTACTGTATAACGACTCCAGTAGAGTTCATTAACACTCTGCCCTCCAGAGAAAGTGGACTCTCAAATTAATTTAAAACCCACACGCACACACAGACCTGTAATCTCGGCTCCCCTGAGGTTAAAGTTTAGCATCCTGAGCCGAATAAACACCAAGTCATTAAGAGACGCAGTCAGAGAGAGACTAGTCTTGCGTTGCCAGACCTTCCTCCACAGCGCTGCGGAGGAGGGTCTGGCTAGTCCACACAGCGTTCCGGGATGGGAGAAAAACGTGCTCTGGTTTATTGGCATTTCTTTAAACCAATCACCAATCACATCCTGGGCGGCACTAAGAGCCGGACGGAGCAACGGCCCCTCTGCAAAACAGCCTCGGGAAGGAACTTGTTTTGGTGGAACATGTGTACGTTCAAAGGTTGTTTTAGTCGTGCAACAGAACACTCAGATTGGACAGATAGTCTGAGGAGCATTTAGCAGTTAACCATAGTCCAACACAAAGAAAGCGGAAGGTAACGGACATCCGACCGAAATGAGGGACATTCGCACCTGAGCAAGCTATAAGACAACCCTCTCTCTCTCTCTCTCTCTCTCTCTCTCTCTCTCTCTCTCTCTCTCTCTCAAATTCAAAGAGTCTTTATTAGCATGACCATATTGACACACAGTATTGTTCAAGCACATAAACAGGGACAAATGTACACATGTAAATAGTTGTACAGTAGGATGCAGACAACAAAACATTATCTTAACATTGGTGCAAAAGCAACAATCATGTCAACAAAATGTAACAATAAGAACAAAACAAGCAACACATCTCTCTCTCTCTCTCTCTCTCTCTCTCCTTTGTCTTTTTATTCTACAAATGAATCAGTGTTATTTTTACTCACCTTGACTTTGCTCTCACCCTCCTCCCTCCACCCCCGCCTCACCCGTCCGCAGCACCGTCTCTTAAATTACAATTAAGGTAATGTCCATTGAAACGGGCACCTTTAAGTCAGTGTAGAGCCTTTGTTAATTACTCTGAAGACGCTGCAGGAGACAAAGGTGCTCAGAGCATCTCATTAATCTCATCTCACTCTCCTCGTGCACTCTGCTGGATTTGTATGCACTTCTTTGCCGTAACAAACCCAACTTTTCTTGTTTGTTATTTAGCTCGATAACGAGGCATTTTAGCCAGTAAGAGTTTTTTGAAATGTGGCTGAGCAGAGGTCTGACCAGCCGAAAACTGCGTGGGTGAGAACACGGCATTAATTAGCAGCGAGTAAAAGAGGTCAGACAATTACTGTTTTCATGCAACACAAGCAAACATAACCTCCTGTACGACGCCAGAACAATATCATTCCGTTTTTTATTTTGTTCAAAAGAAGAGACCTGATCAAAATGAACGTGGAAAATAATTGACATGAGTATGCACTTTAAGTCAGTTTACAATGATTGCATGAAGCACAGACAGTACCAGAAAGATATGAGAGGAACGTAGCCTTGTGAATTTGAATGAATTGCATTCCTCATGAAGCATCTTTTGAATGGTTTTTGTTTGAATGGCAACATTTCCAAATTAACTTTGCCTTGCAGATTGTTCCAATTCCAAAGTAAAAAGTATGGAGTTACATTTTTGCCAACAAAATATAAACGTACTATCCTGACATGGTCCTACTCAGATTCTAGTCAGAATGTGAGTCTGAAACTGCTCCACTGGGCTGTGATTATGGGGCGTGTTCCAACCGAACCAGGAAAGAAAATGCCTCTGCATTCATTGGATAGACCTACAACCAATCAGAGCAACAGAACTCAACTGTCAACAGAACTCAACACTGTGTATCGTCTCCATAGCAACCACTCTTTGCACAATGCATTCGTTCTAACTTCCGACTTTTAGACTTTTTTGAAGCTGGATATATCATTTGTTGTGTGTAAATATGAATGTGGATAACGTTAGTGATAGTGACAGTTGCATTTCTAGAGATGAATCGGTGAAAAGATGTTTTATTTCTCTGATTCACGGCTTTGTTCTAGCGCCACTGGGCGCTCCCTCTCTCCAGTCTCTCTCTATCTCGCTCCACCATATACCGCTACCGTGCTTTCGGGCAGTTGTTGAGGCTCCTCCGCTGAGGATTTTAAAATGAATGCGCTGTCAATATCGTCCTTAACAGACGCGATGGTGGAATCTACACATCTCAGTTCTCCAGCGGCAGCCACCTGTTGTAAACATATTCAACCCAAGCGTTCTTTGGTGACATGGTTGATACTGTTGATCATCTGTCCGACAATTTGATTGGTCCGAACAGATCCTGTTCGGGCAATAATTGCTCCTCAACGGAGCAAGTCCAGACCGAACTTCCCGACCTCGAATCTTGTGGATGGGGTTAAGTTCGGCTGGCATCCAGGCTATAAACATACAGTAATTCCAATGAATGGAGCAGTGTCCTAAATAGACAGAAAACAAATATCTGCAAATGAACATTATCGCCATAATGTGCAACTTAACATCAGCTGAAAAGTAGTTTTTTTGCAGTGATGTAGAAGTGTACTTCCGGGTTTGTATGTAAACGGAGACGTCGGTATTGGATATGGTTCCAGGTGTAACAGCCCACACCCAACCACACTAGAGTGCGGATTGGGCCGCAAATTTCTGTCCGAGCCCGGCTCGCGTCCGACAGAGCAGTAACCGAACCCAGCCCGAGCCCGACAGGCATTAAGATATTTATTTATGTCCGAGCCCGAGCCATACTAATGAAACATGTACGTTTGTTTGTGTGGAAATCACGCTTTTATTAAGCAACTGTAGGAAGGCATTCGGAAATGTCAACAGATGAGCGCATCAGTGCACACGGGGCAACGAGTGCACGTTAACACAAGCGCGCAACTACATAATAAGCTTTTTTAAATTTAAAATGTTCAATGCCTTATCGTGCTGATGTGACCGAGCCCAACCCGAACCCGAACATCATTTCTAAATATCTGTCCGAACCCGGACCGGTCCGGGTATCCATCCTCTAAACCACATCCAACAGTGAGGTCATGAGGGCTGAGAATCGTTTCAAAAATGTTTGAGACCGGTAGCGATATCAACGCCACGACATCAATACCGGTTCCTAAACAATACTTTCGATACCAATTTAATAAAACAAAAAGAAATTACGACATTACACATTACGGCACAAACCTTCTTATTTATTTTTCAGCTCCTACTATGTGAGCCTCGTCTCTGTGCGTAATATAGAGTTTTTCCTGCGTGTCTCTAAGACGTGTAACGTTAGACAGCCAATCAGCAGCATTCTTAGATCTTGGTAGAAGCATGCTGCATGCTTATTGGCTCAGTGACGCTGATGAGATTTACGCCTTAGGTATTGAAATTGGGTATTGAATGACGAGGCCTTTTTCGATACTTGATACTTTAGAGGCAATTCGGTCGGTGCCTAAAAAAAGTATTGAATTCAGTACCCAGCCCTAGAGGTCATAGTGTACTGACATGCCCTGCAGTACACTTCTACACTAACACTGCATCGTGTGAAGCTAAATCCCCAGAGGTCCACAAAAACAAGACTTTCAGCTGCTGTTAAGTTGCTCTTTAAGCTCAGAGACAAACATTTCGCAAATGAGACTTAACATGTATGTGTGTCAATGTGACGTTTCAAAACATTTATGCATATGTTCCATTTGATTTATTTCTCTTTTATGCATGTTCTTGCTTCTTGTAGCCTTTTTTGGGGTATTTTTTAGATAAAATCTTTGGGTCATATGCTTGCTTTTGTAGCAATGGTTACCATTCGTTAATGCTAGTCACTGAATTGCAGCTTACATGTAGTCTCGCATTGCCAGACCTTCCTCCACATTGCTGCAGAGGAGGGTCTCTACCAATCACAATCGTCTTGGGCGGCACTAAGCCCCGATGCCTCTGCAACAATGTGGTGAGGGGGTAACGTTAACGCAGAGTTAGCAAGCTAACGTTAGCCACTAACAGCGGTCTGCCTACACACTGCCGCTGGGTCTAACTGTCCCTTCTCACTCCCTGCAACTCCGGAGAACGTCTCCTGAGCTGCGTCGGGCGACTCTCCTCCCAGCGTCACAGTTTACGGCCCCACTGACGCAAATTGTCACTGTGACAACTAACAACAATCGCCATTTTGTTGTGTACCAATCAAATGACGGGAAACAGTTCCATGGCCTTTCTGTGGGAAAAACACTTCGGGGAACCAGAGCCGTTAAAAAAGTGGGTTGAACTCTATTGCAGTTGTGTGAGGTGCTGCTGTTGTCTATCTTTGTGTAGTGTTAAATGTGTGTGTCTCTCTCTCTCTACTGCAGTACACATTCACACTGTGTTTGCGTGCGTCTGTTTATGCATGTCTGCTTGTCCTGTTTGGAGGGCTGGAGGCTTTTATGATCTGTTTATGCGTGTATGAGTGTACATCCCAACCTATTTCTTACATCAATTTAGTTTTCAAACCAGAAAATAAAGGATTTCACCAGCGACCCGCGCTGTGGGCCATATATTTGGAGTGGGCCAATTACTTACCTCGATAGATGCATTCACGCCACTCTCAGCATGCACGGCGGCGGCTCCCCTGCACCATTTCCACTGCCAAAATTGCTTTCATGCAAAGATAGTGAAAATACACACAATTATGCATATATTTTATAGTTTCCTTTTAAGAGGAAAATCATTGGTGAAATGAAAGCAGAATATGGAGGAAGCAGATGAACTAATGATCGCCTGTCATCAAGATGAATTTGGATGGCATTTACGTTTAAATGGCTTAAAGTAGCCCACTGCATTGCAGCTCTTGTTGATGGAGAGGTTTTGAAATCATTGGAGCTCATGAATGAATTACAGACATTGTCGGTTTATTCCTGAGATTGTACAAGAGTTCAGACCGCCAGCTTTCATTTGTTTACGACTATTCAGCTCCCATCTTTCTCTCAAGGTGTCCAGCATCCATGTTTGTCAAGGTCTTATAATAGTTCAAGTCCACAAATATTAGCTAATTTAATGTCTCTACCAATAGGCGTACGTTTGCTTTATATCCTTTTCTTTCAAGGCACCATAATCAGCTACTGAAGATGTTTTAACCTGTGCATTCTTCTCATTACTTATTCGCATCACATGCAGATATTTCCTGCAGCTACAGTTTAGTTTTATTAGCATTTAACTACAACGCTGCACGTTGATGATTTATTATCCATCCTTCAGAATAAAAAAGCGACCCCATCTTTGAAACTGTATCATTCAACATTCATACATGGAAAAAAATTCATTGGAGACAAGGCAGTGATACAATAGAAAGGAGCATACAACTCTCTCTTTCATCTCTACTGCAAATGATTTATGGATAATATGCACCAAGCAGCTATTGTATTTTTCATTTAGTCAATTTATTGAACATGTTAAAAAAACAAACACAAACCCAAAGTAAAAAATAGAAAAACAAATGAGATCATGAGCAACAACTAAGCAATTCAAATAATATTGTTCATTTTCAAAAGGGAAGAAGTTGAGAACTTTTCTAGTCCTACCCCCCTCTTAATTTTCATTATTCATAATAGAAATTTAATTTGCGTTCGTCGGTGTCCATGTTTCACTCAGTCGGCTTGAAGAAATCAACTCTTAGACAAAAACAAGAATTGTATGCACTTCATGGAAGCTTTTTGGTTCTAAATGAAAACCTTAATATAAAATACCTAGTTAGCATAAACAGCAATAGCATCGCCTATAAAAAAAAAAAAAAAATAAAAAAACATCATCGGCAGAAAATCGAAGTAGAAAACCACTACAGCAATGCACACTTGGCACCACAAAGTCTAACAAAAAAGCTTATCTTATTCTAGGATGCCCATTAAACCTCATCCACATCATTAAAACTACAAAATGAACAGATTTTTGTAAAATAAGTTTCAGTTAGTTCAGGTATTGAAATGTTGCAGCAGTTGCAGAAGCCCACACCTACAACGCACTACCATGGGCACAATGTAAAATATTCACCAGAGATTTAATAATGTATGCTACTGTCTGCAACAGCAAATTAACTCATGTTTTATAATCAGATCTGGGAAATGTTGTCCTTAGGCTTCCTGTTTATTTGAAGACAGCAGGCATTAGTTGTTGGCCCAAATCATCTTCTCCTTACTGCATAAAAATAACTTGTACAGTAATAATAACCTCTGCTGTAATAATAAACGTTTTCTTAATATAAAATATGGAGAATTTCCTAATAATGAGCTGCGGTCTTACACAGTGAATGATGTCAAAAACAACTTCCTCTTTGATCTTTTCATCCATCTACATGACTTTGGTTTATTTTTGAATTTTTAATGCGACTGTTGCCTGTGGTCGTTGCCTTTTGAATCGTGTCTTTTGAATATTTATTTGGAAGCTTGCAACTTTTTATGAGTCTAGCTTTCACTGCATCCAAAAATGAATTAAACCTTATTCATACCAACGTTGATAATGTGGCCCCTGTAATAAATGAAAAGAAACGAAGAAACAGACTTTATTTCAGGGTGGGCTGGAGTGTTTGACCACTTGAAATGAAACCACATAGGATCTTCTCTGAATGTATTATTAAACAACATCCATTAATGTCTCATTAACAACCATCAGCCGTGTTCTGTGTGAAAACTTAAAAAATGGATTCAGCATCAATTTGAGTAATTGCAGATGTCGCAACAAAGTCAGGCTAGCTCCCGTCTTCATAGCTGTCAAACTGCTCTCTGTCGTTCGTGTTTCATTGTTTCCCTCTGGACAGCTTTTGATGAGTTGAGTTACAGACCAGTCAGATGGGAAAAAAGGGCTTTGTGGGGAAATAAGCACTACCGTTTCTAATCTGAGCCAAAAGAAAGCAGGAGACAGATCACTGAAGCTACATTTTCTAATTGTCAAGCAGAATCTTCCTCATATTTTTGGTTAATTAGCTGTAATATATTTAGGAGAACCTCTCATGCATTTAAAGCAAACTATTCATGTTTCAACAGACCTTCATGCAACAGAAGTTAATTAATTGTAGGCCATGTTGCCTCTGTTACAAACAGGACTGTGATTTCTTACAATGTCAACCATCATAGAAAAGTCCCTTGTTATTTCTCTTCTCAATGCTACTTGTACTTTCCATCTGTACTGCAGTGGCCACTGTAGCCTAATATTTCTCTATCTGACATAAAAATTGCAACTCAAACTGGTACTGATACAGAAACAACATAATTAAATGATGTCTCAGACATTGAAGGCAACTTAAGTTCAAATTACTTAATCACCCAATTGCCCTGCACACAAAGTGCTAAAAGTGTTCTCGACTAGGAAAGACAAACATAAGAGTAGCTGCATTAGCATTTGCTTTCACCAAGAAACGTGTCTCAGACTGAGGTGGTGCTGCAGAGCTGAGGAACTGAAGGCTTTGTGTAAAAAAGAGCGCAGACACAGCTACAGCTGTCCTGTCTTCCGGTCGCTGCTCCTGTGGCAGACCACGCTACCCCCGTCTATTTTAGATTTATTTTATATTTTTAAACTTTTTTAATCTGCGATGGACGTCAAGAAGTGCTGGTTGTTGCTGTTTTGCACATACCTTCTACAGTCTTTGGACAATCGAGGGTGTTATGCCGTGAGAGTTTGTTACTTGTTTGATGGAACGTAGTGGTAGGCTAAGGCCTCCCGTGACACGAACCAAGCGGTATGCTCTCTCTTTTATACCTCAGGCTATCAGACAGCACAACAAGCACTTTAAATGTACATTTTTATAGATTTTGTATTGTATTTTGTATTGTATTACATTTTATTTATTGTATTGTATTAGGCGGTTGTGAGCACTGTAATTTCCATTTTTATGGATGAAATAAACTTGACTTGGACTTTGACTGACTTTGAAAATGTGATATTTTTTTTATTTTTTTGTAAGAAGATAATGAAAGTTAGAGTCAGAGCAGCAGAGGTGATGTCATAGGCAGAAAAGAAGTCTGTGTTAAAAGGCATGATGAGATCTGCTCGGAGCTAAAAGCACTTTGTTGTGACTAAACAAAAACTGCATGTATCAGCAAAACAACGGGGAGTCAGAATGGACATTAATCAGGAGGTGATGTGTATTTTAACTGTCTTGCGCTGCTAAAAGCCTTTTTATACCTTCAGGGCAAAAGGCTCTTGGACTCAGTCAGCAGTTTAAATGTAAGTGATGTAAAAGGATCGAAGGTCAGTGGGTGATGAAAGACTGGTGGTTGAGTGTGAAATAGTAATGAAGTGTCTAGCTCTGCTGCTTTTACATCTTTATTGGCACTTCTGGGAAAAATTGTGACCATTTTGGGTATAGGATTTTTTTTTGCACCTCTTGAGAGCGGGATGTGATTTTCATTTTCTTTGTAAATTTGATTTTTACAGGCTGAGATGGGGCCACCATAGTCAAGAGAAAATGTCAAAACCTAAATGAGTGCTCTGTAACTGACACTTTAGAATTTCAACTTTAGCACTGCTGCACCATTTAGCATTAAGGGTTCAGTATGTTTGAAACAAAGTGGTTTGTACAATGTGTTGTCCAACCATGTCCAAAGACAGATAAGTTAGTACCTGCTTTTTAATTGCTACATTAGGAGGCAGTGCAAAAAGCCGCCTCCTGGTTGCATCATACCGATATTTCTCAAAGACCTCTTTTATCTTCTGTTACCTCTTTATGGTATCTTTGTAGTCTTGATGCAATGAATTATACTTGGAAAAGTGAATTGGCAGCAGGGATACTGCTCTAGATTGGTTTAAATCGTATTCATACGGAACGTTTTCTATAGTGGTCGGTGATGCCGCCTTTTCTGTTGTCCGTCTGACTTCTGGTGTTCCCCAAGGTTCCATACTTGGCCCCCTATTGTTCTGTATCTGCAGATTACATGCAAATTAATATCTCATTAAAAACCAGTGAAGAAGGCAATTTTCATCAGCTTTTATGTTGTGTGTCAAAAAATACAGTGCTGGATGTCCGAAAATATTCTCCAGCTAAATGCAAACAAATCAGAAATTCCTTCTTTTGGTCCTTCAAAGTTTATCATAATTCTATAAAAAATAAAATGGTTCCCGGTCTACAAATCTCAAACCTGCAGCCAGAAACCTGGGTGTAATATTTGACAATGGCCTTTATTTCAAAAACGGATTATTTAAATTCATTGTATTCAAACAATTGTCTAGTGCCATGCTCTACTCATGAAAGTACAGGATAACAATAAAATACAATCAAACTTTTTTCTATTTAGCAGATGCTTAATATAATCTGCCTAGCATCAAAATGTAGATAGTTATATGCAACATCCTATCTTATTTGTTTCAACAAACACAATTGGCGGTGTTTGTGGGTGGAAGGTCAGTGATGGATGACGTATTTGGGGGGATAGTGTGCACTCTTCTGGTGAAGCCCTGGCAGGTGAAAAGAAGTCAGTCTCTCAAAGGTAGAAGATATCTGTGTGCAGCCTCCACAGGACAACAGTATTTTTAATAATGACAAGAACTGAAGTGCAATGAAAATCTTATGAATAAATAGAATAAAACATTTTTCAGCATGAAACCTGATTGTGTTTGTGCCATGCTCAATCTTTTCGGCAACATCGACACATGAGATGACAACTGGAACTAAATCAGTTTAGTTTGCATAATAGGCTCAAGGGACAAATGTATCACAAACATACTTTGTCATAATTGCTGGCACATCTTTTATTTTCAGTTGCTTGTGTGTTATAGATGAAATGCAAGCGATTGTTTATAAAGCAGAATCTGCATTACATTTTGAAATGATGGAAGATGTATTGAGACTTAGCTGCATGTTGATGTTTTTGCCGTCGGGTGAAAACAAGAAATGTATGCAAAGTAGACTTTTCATGATTTAGCAGGTTTTAGAAGACTTTACACATACAGTCCAATGTTCATATTGATATCAAGCAGAAAAACTTCACACATTTGAAGATTTCTGCATTAAAATGGACCTGCATACAAGACTACAGAATATAATGAAACTAGACTCAGTGATTGCTCACAGGGAGTTTTGACCCCGTGCAGGCGCTAACGGTTTTGGGGGGGTTAAAAGATTATTTAATGAATGTTAGGATTTACATTTCTAATATGCTCACATATCCTTTGTAAAAATATGTTTGCCTCTGAAATCCCATGTACAGTATTTGCAGCCTCTAGGCCTCTCTGGTAATAAATCAAGTAGCAATTTACTTTAAAATGGAAAACAAGATTGGTTTTAGTGTTTAGTGTTTTGTGGTCTTTGTTGCATGCAGCACTCAGTTTGTTTTTAGCAGTTGGAAGCGAATCAGAACCTTCAAATTTACAGGACTGAGCTTCTTTGTTATCTGTTTTTTATTGTTCTGTGAGAAACCTGGTTAGTATTCCAAAATGATATAGATAAAGATTACGGAAATCAAATTGCGTTTTTATTTTTTAAATAACGTATGGCTTTGACTACAACATTAGTTTATACGTAGGAGTAAAAAGTTAACTTAAAACGCAAAATAAGGCATGCCAGTGTCGGAGAAACACGAGCAGCTCTCAGGTGATTACGTGACTAATCACATGTATTGTCGGAGCAGTAATTACCAATAAGACACAAGGATGTAACGTACGTCTGCCCCATTTATTCTTTTGAGAAATCCTTGCATACAAAAAGAAACTCGATTGAATCTACAAAGGGAATTATGTGAAGTTAGTCTGCAACATCCTGTATGGTTCAATTTGTTTTTTAAAGTCAGTTGTATTTGCGTGAAATCTTAATCATCTCGAGCAGCAATAAACACACAGCTACTGTAAGTGTAACCTCCAACTATAAAAAATGAATAAAATGATAGGGTATTCACTAAAACTGAAACCCTTTCTTCTTTCTCCTTAGTCTTCAATGATTCTTGTTGCAGTTTGATACGTGCATGTCCAGGAAGACAGTGAAGAAGTGATAATAATGTAACTTCAGCTGGAGTATATAGAAGAAGAATGGGGTGTAATCTTTGGAGAAGTTTAGAACAGCAGCTGAATGTGAAAGAGAGTGAGGTGCAGAGATGCTCAAAGATGGGATGATTGGAGGCCGATTAATATTAATGGCGCTGGGGTCAAAAGCTTTAACCTGTGCCAGGAAGCTGTGCATGAGTGTTTTTTTTTTAACTCTCTGATCTGTAAGAAGAAAAGTAAAGAGTAAGAAAAGAGCGACTTCTGACCTTTTGCCATCTCAACTCGATATTCACATACTGATTGATCTATAGTTGGAGTCAAACATTGCAGTTCAGTTTCAGGATGGATTTCATTTCATCTCACTCTCTGTACATTGCAATTCGCCCGCAGGCACAGATCGTCAGTGTGCAGAGCTGCTCCGACAGGCTCATTAGCAGTTTCTTTAGGACACTTTGGCACAGGGAGCAATCAAACACAGGATGCTTTGCGTGATTGAAGAGACAGTGCTGATGTTAATTATCGCAGACGAAGCGAGAGCTCTCTAAGCGACGCTTCACAGTGGTGCAAAGACACTGTGGCTTGTTGCTTGTGTTGTAGGTAATCTAGAAACAGACATTTCATATAACATCCGAGTGGAGCCTGTTCACTTGCTTCTTTAATTGCTCCAGCTTTTGCCATAAAATATACAGCAGCTATTTCAATGAAACGGAAAACAAGTGTTTCTCAGCACCTTAAAGTTAAAAGACGTTTGTGCTCAGACTGATGGGAATGACATTGGTTTTGCAGGTATTTGGTCATAAACCGAAGCATTAGACAGATTATAATTTTGACATCATGATGGTGCCAGCTAAAAAATGTCAGGGGAACACGAAAGTCATTAGAATACATTGTTTGGAAACCACGTCTGTGAATAATTTCATTCAGTAGTTGCTGAGATATTTCAGTCTTGATCAACCAGCAGATCAACACACAGATCATTACAAATATTATTCACAAGAGAAAAGGAAAGATAAGGGACATGGCAGTGATTTGTTTTGCAGTCTTAGTAGTTAGAAATATAGCCGTATCAGTTTCTGAATATATTGTATTTAAAAATGTTAAACAGGCAATGAATGAAGACACCTTCATTGAAGTTAGAAATGCAAAATAATAAAAGCAGTGCAAATGCACCACACGTTTTGGCTTGGGACTCAAATGGCTTGAAGGAATCATTCGACAAAAGCTCTGATCTGTCTTCGGTCTCAAATTTTCTTGAGCAATTCCTTTTTTTACTTAACAATTAAAAAAGACAATAGCTAGAAGGATAAAGATGCAGGTTTGTCAATAGTTAAAGGACCAGCTGGTGGGCACACGATTTGTGTTATAAAAATTTAAACTAATGCTATCCTCCTGTGGTAGAAGCTGCCGATGTGCCCCTGAGCGAGGCACTAAACTTGTGCATGCTCCAGTGTTTAGTAATGGCAGTTTCTTGCTGAGATGGCAAATGTGCTCTCTGTCGACCTTCTCGGATAAATTAGGATTTAAAAAAGTGTGTGATGGGTCAGAAACGTCATTATGTGTCTTACTGTAACCAGAGGAAGACTTCTTTAACGGCATGAAATTTCCATTTATGGTAGAGACGCGGGACCGTGAATGTCCGTGAAAAGCAGTTTGCTGTGACGAAATTGAATTCCATCTGTCATTGTGTGTGTGTGTGTGTGTGTGTGTGTGTGTGTGTGTGTGTGTGTGTGCGTGTGCGTGCGTGCGTGCGCGTGCGTGCGTGCGTGCGTGCGTGCGTGTGTGTGTGTGTTTTAAAACAGTATGAGAGGCTGGATGTTTAAATCACTGTGTGACCTTCCATGTATGATGGTGTTTCTGGGGGTGGGGCTGGCGGTTTAGAGTACATTATTAAAGAGGAGAAGCCGGAAGGAGGCTGTTGGCATTTGGGGGTCAAGGCGCTGGATGATGGATTATGGGATGTTTTCCTCTTTCCACCATCCAGCTCACAACAGTGATGGCTGTCACTCTGTGCACTGTTTATAGGCTGTAAGAGCGTATGTGAGTGTGTCCTTTTGAGTGTTTTGTCATCAAGGGTGGCAAGGAAGCTATTTCCCGTTGCTAGGTAACGCCATGCTGCTATCTCATTGGTGGTGCTCTCGTAAAGTCAGCAGCAAGTAGGTCAAAGTTGAAATCATTTCAACTTTGAGCAGCAGTGCCAAGCGGCAAATCCGAGCGGTGCGCGACACCGGGGGTAGCGCAGCGCACAGTCGGGCGGCAGCGCTCTCCCCATAGGAAATCAATGGAACGGCCTGCGCAAAGCGGTTTTGCCTCCCATCATGTGTAGGCCGCTTTACTGTGTGATAATAAATCCATGGAGCTGTCCGTGGTGCTGAAGTAGCAGTCAGATTTGTTAGGGTTGTAGTCCCACCGTTCTGTCAGTTCCATCCTGGGTCTATTCTAGGACAGTATGCTCTTTACATAGAAACCTTGTGTTTTCTACTCTACTAGACTCAAGCAGAAGAGAGAGAGAGAGAGAGAGAGAGAGAGAGAGAGAGAGAGAGAGAGAGAGACTAATATCAGCTGATACAATGAGCATTGCAGATATGAGTATTATTGTGAGAGAGCAGTTCTATCATAATAATGGATAACTTGCAGTCTGTCTGTCTGTCTGTCTGTATGTATGTCTGTCTTTGTGTGTGTCTGTATCTTTGTGTGTGCCCGTGTGTGTGTGTCTGTGCGTGTGTGAGCAGTCAGGCAGGCAGTGAGACATGGCAGACAGCTCCTATTGCTCTTTTGGATGAGAGCAGAGTGTGTGCCAGTGCGCCGACAGGCTCGCTGGGAGAAATACTGGATATCATCACAGCGTCTGGGTGCATCGCTTCGTGCCTCGGCGTCATGTGTCTCTTGGTCTGTCTGTCTAAATGCCTCCAGTCAGGGCGGCAGGCATTAGACAGCAGCTTTAGGATGGCCAGATCTTAGCAAATTTATTTTTTCATCCTTTGACTATCTTTATCCAATGTCCTTGGGCAGGAGATTGGTCCCAGAGTGAAATGTGGCATCTGGGTTTTTTTTTCAGTTTTTTTTTCTGTGAACTATCAAGAGCTTGACACATATTATGTGTGTGTACATAAAACCATTTGACAGCTGTTTGTGAAGTACCCCTAACGCTAATCTGTGTCAATGTTCTTGTGTTTGCATGTAACGAATGTGTGGGAGAGTGTACGGGGCTCGGGAAGCGTAGCCCCCCCTGACTGGTGCCTGTCTGAGTCTGGCAGTGACGTTGCTGCTAGCAGAGACAGAGATGGATAGCCATGCAGCAGTGGAGGGTCAAGGATACAGCTGGCTCAGCCCCAGGCCTTTGCACCGGCAGCATAAACACACCAACGTTGGAAGGACAAGCATATATTCCGTGTAAGAAAAACAAACAGTCCTCTGAGATGCAGATGGATGTTTTGATGCAAAAGTTTTGACACAAAATGGTTGTCTAAGAATTCTGCTTAGTTTAGGGACAGCAGAAAGGGTAGTGTTGCTATGGGGATCCTCATGAGTATTCAAGACTGTTCACACCATTAAAGCAATAGCATTGGTAATTTGTTAAAATGCTTGAAACAGGGTGCCCGGATAGCTCAGTTGGTAGAGCAGGCGCCCATATATAGAGGTTTACTCCTCGATGCAGCGGGCCTGGGTTCGGCTCCGACCTGCGGCCCTTTGCTGCATGTCATTCCCCCCTCTCTCTCCCCTTTCATTTCTTCAGCTGTCCTGTCAATAAAGGCCTAAAAATGCCCAAAAAATAATCAAAAAAGAAAAAAAAATATATATGCTTAAAACAACCTACAGTACAGTAGGTGTACATTTTCCTGACGAATAACCCTGACAATAATGACTATTCTCTGTCTGTAAAGACTAGCGTGACGATGTTATACTGCCACAGACTCTGCAGGAAGAAATTGAGATTAGTGGCTTTCGTGTACAAAACCTCTGATTTGTCACAGGAAACTGTGTGCCTATTTAACGACTTAAACCATAGATGCAGCAGATCAGAAAATACTAAAATATGTCATTTTGGAAGGCAGTGTTATCTTGAGTGTGAGGACTTAACGTTTGGAAACGTTATCTCAGATTAAGCTCAAAAACAAACAAAAAAACACTGCCATCTCAGATTAGATCAGGAGTTGGTGACCCTCAGGTGTGGCAATGTGAGACTATTGCAGGTTTAAAGAAAAACAATAAATAAGGATTTAAGCTTCAGCATTATTACATAAACTGTTTATTTGGACATTAAAGGTCCCATGGCATGACAATTTCACTTTATGAGTTTTTTTAACATTATTGTGCCCCAGTGGCTAGAAATGGTGATAGGTGTAAACCGAGCCCTGGGTATCCTGCTCTGCCTTTGAGAGCAAAGTGGCAGTTGGTCAAGAGACTTCAGATACAATATTAGGGGATCACTAAGGTCTATATAAAAGAGACTTCAGATACAGTATTAGGGGACCACTAAGGCCTATATAAAAGAGACTTCAGATACAGTATTAGGGGACCACTAAGGTCTATATAAAAGAGACTTCAGATACAGTATTATGGGACCACTAAGGTCTATATAAAAGAGACTTCAGATACAGTATTAGGGGACCACTAAGGTCTATATAAAAGAGACTTCAGATACAGTATTAGGGGACCACTAAGGTCTATATAAAAGAGACTTCAGATACAGTATTAGGGGACCACTAAGGTCTATATAAAAGAGACTTCAGATACAGTATTAGGGGACCACTAAGGTCTATATAAAAGAGATTTCAGATATAGTATTAGGGGACCACTAAGGCCTATATAAATGCATCCAAAGAGCACCATGTCATGGGACCGTAAAATGGAGCACACCTGAAATGTCAGCTGTAAATATTGACGGCCGATTTATAATCGTCCAATGATGACTCTGGAAGGACAGACGAGGATGTTGTGTTTACACCAGCAACGTGAGATACTGTATCTGACCAGACAGCTGTTGGCTATCGATCAGACTTATCAGTGTTGAAATGTTAAATTCCACTCAGCCATGTCTATTGATCTCTGTAATGATGGCCAAGTTGTACATTTAGAAAAGCAGATCGGCTCTTCACTTATCTTTATTGCTGCACAAGATCTGAGGACCTCCAACATGGCCGCCAGGGAGTTCCTACCACACCTGAAAGCCCTTCATTATCTAAAAGATAATAGGAGCGCTGACACAGCGGCAGTGACGGTTCATTTCTTTTCCCATCGGAACAAAGCAACCAGCAGGACAAGTGTATTAAGTCATTAAGTTAACACTTGACTTTATACCACATAAGATAATTGATCAGGTCACTGTGATGTGATGGGAAAATTACTCTAATTTCTGTAGCTTGCTGTAGCTAGCTTAAAGTGCTCATATTATGCTCATTCTCAGGTTCATATTTGTATTTAGAGTTTGTACCAGAATAATAGCTTAATTTTCAAAAAACACCATATTTTTGCCGTACTGCACATTGCTGCAGCTCCTCTTTTCACCCTGTGTGTTGAGCTCTCTGTTTTAGCTACAGAGTGAGGCATCTCACTTCTGTTGCATCTTTGTTGGGAGTCGCACATGCGCAGTAGCTAGGTAAGGACTACTAGCCAGTCAGAAGCAGAGTATGAGGGTGTACCACGCTAGCAGCTAGGCGAGCATTATAACGTGTGTTACAAAGTGACGCACGTTCGTCACAGAAGTAAAGGCTGGACTACAATGGAGCTGTTTGGAGCAGTTTGTGAACAGTGTTTTCTCTGGAAGGTGGTAAGTCCCTTTGGGGGGGACTTTGGGCTTTTTCACTTTGTAAACATATAACATGCACACAAAAGATATACAATACTATAAAGGAAAAGGAAAAAGCCAAACAGCATAATAGGAGCTCTTTAACAAACTGTGTAAATGGATAGTGACTTATACTGTACCATCTATATTGTCTTGTTTAACCCTTGTGTTATCCTCCCTGATAAAGATCCAAAATGTACCCTTTCTCGACTTTTTTTTCAATTTTCTTGATGCTTTTTTGAAGTTTCTGTCGCTTTCTATAAAGTTTTTGTTTCTTTCTTCTGCTCTTTTTTTCCTTTACCACCAGATTCACCACTAACACCGACCTATTAGTTTTACACTTATTTTTGTAATTCATGACCAATAAATCTCATTTATATGAAATTATCCCTATTTTTTTTAGTTAAATAAAAGCTGAAATTATGAATTATTTTGACTAATAGTTCAAATCAGAGGAAAATATGTTGAGAGAATCCCGGACTTGTATATGTCAAAGTTTAGTCAGGATACTGTTTTGAAACAATTTCTCTCAAAATGCTACAAAACGGCGCCCAGATAGCTCAGTTGGTAGAGCAGGCGGCAATGTGTAGAGGTTTACACCTCGACGCAGCGGACCTGGGTTCGATTCCGACCTGTGGCCCTTTGCTGCATGTCATTCCCCCTCTCTCTCCCCTTTCACTTCTTCAGCTGTCCTGTCATTAAAGGCCTAAAATGGCCAAAAAAATAATCTAAAAAAAAAAAAAAAAATGCTACAAAACAGTAGCCTGACAAGCCAGACCCACGTCAAGATGTTGGGTCTGGGAACTCACCATTGGCCTGGCTCAATCCGAGGGGCGGGATAAATGGTTGGCTTTCAAATTCCCTCTGCACATAATAGGATAGCGCTACAACCAACCAGAGCAACGCTAGTTGATAGATTAATCTTTTGCTGTATCCGGTCGGCAAAACTCCGAACACATCTTCCTTTTTTAAGAATGACTTCAGTGCCGTTCTTTGTTCTTTTCTCAAAGAAAAGCTGAACTCCAAATCTTCTTTGTTTTCAAGTAGCAGGGAATTCACGCGGAACCGTCGTCCCAACTCTGCCGTCCTTATGTTAAGCCCGCCCACCGACTCTATACACGATGTGATTAGCCTGACCAGAATTTGGTTTTTCCAGCTCGCAATCCAACGGAGAGTTGCTAGACTGACCCCACTAGGGTGCGTCTAGATTTCTAGGCTAACAAAACACCCAAAATTAAACGAAAGTAGTAAACTGATCTTTAATTATACCCGAAGAGCGTTTCTATGGAACCATGCGTGTAAGTTTTGTGCAATTAGCTTGAAATAAACCAATTTATCTGTTAGAAAATTGTTTTCAAACAGGGTCAAATTCAACCGAGGACAACAGGAGGGTTAACAAGTTGCAAACACCTTTTAGTCACAGAATATACCCAAATGCTTAAAATAACCCCTCATGAACATGCTTTATCAACTCTGCTCTGCAACAGCAGACCAACAGGATCACAAACATAACCGATATCAGATCTGTAGAGACTTCGGACACAGAGCGATAGCTTTTCTGAGCATTTTTTCAGCCAATCCGAGCCGATTAGTCCCTGTGTGTTCAGTGAACTCTCCTACTCAAGGTGTGTTGATCCCTTTAGCTGTTAACAAAACTCAGGAAGTCTTGTGTTTTTTTTTTGTTTTTTTTCTAAAGTCAGACTTCGCTCCCGGAGTC
The DNA here is from genome assembly GCF_010015445.1 of Perca fluviatilis. Taxonomy (NCBI): domain Eukaryota; kingdom Metazoa; phylum Chordata; class Actinopteri; order Perciformes; family Percidae; genus Perca; species Perca fluviatilis. The sequence continues at coordinate 29,394,011 of NC_053124.1, forward strand.
AATCCAACCATAAAACTAACGTTTCACTCAGAGGATTTAATACTGAACTGTCACGCAAGATCAACTTTCCAAATAACAGCCGATCCCCTCTTCCCTTGCCAATAAACAAATGCAGAAAAATGATAAATCTGTGATGGCCTGGAGGCTGGTTTCCGAGAGTTTTGGCTGCAGTTCACATGACACTATCCAGGGAAGTGATTTGAATGGAAATTAGGGCAAATTATTTAAGATAATGAGTCGATGGAACAGTGAAATTGTTTAATATAATTGTACCAAGCATCAGCAGCTACTGGTTTGTTCCTTCTTGTTCTTCTCAGTGGTTCTCCATGTTTGCGCTATTTTATGAAACTGTCGATACGCGAAAATGGAAATTGATTCCCCCACATCTCTTTCAGGGCGTCCACATTACTCAGAACCAGCATTTAAAAGATAATAAGGGTCAGGGGTGCAGGGAGTTATCAATTCCTGTCCGATCGCTGCAAACAGGAACCCCTTTCCTTCTGCCTGCTCTAGACATTCACACACACACACACACACACACACACACACACACACTCTCTTAATTGTTTGTCAATGGCATAAAGCCTCACTGACTTTCTTCACCGTCATATATCTCCACACACACACACACACACACATGCATTCCGATCCAGAAAACGCTGCCTCAGCGTATGGCATGATAGGCCATGCTGCTTGCTAAGCTGTAATGCATTCTGCTACTGAGGTGGGTGTTTGGTTTATAGCTGGTGAGTGGTCCTCCAGGGGATCTTGGACTGTCACATGTGTGTGTTTGGTTGTGTGTATGAGAGGGTGTGTGAATGTCTAAACACTGGAATAACTGTCGGAGGTGTGAACGTGTGTGGAGGCTTCTTTAAGTGAAATACACCTATGAGCCTGTGTGTGTGTGTGTGTGTGTGTGGGGTGTGATCCCAACTAGGGCAGCTAATGACGGTTATTTTGGTCAATATAGAAATCACGATTATTTAAAATGATTACTCGTTGACTTTTGGAAAGATGTTGCATTTATTGACCTGTGAAATTTACCTCAGTACTTTTCACGTTTTCTTTTTATTTTATTTTTTTAACCCTAACCCTTTAGAACACAAGACAAAATAAGACTTTACTTGCAGAACGTAATGTTCAAAATAACCGTTTTTCTCCATTCCTCTGTTTTTGTGATGGATCCAAAATCATAAGTGCGGGTTTAAATTTGATTAATTGCACAGCCCTAAGGCCAGCAGTGTGTGTCTTTGTGTAGTGTGAAGGGTTTCCTGCTTTCTGTTTGGGGGGCATCTTTCAGGCGTCTGTGTGTCACACACGATTGTGCAGCAGTTTTGTTATTTTAGTTGTCGTCGCTGCCAGGCTGTTGAAGCTCATATGCAAACAGGACAGGCTGATACCGAGCAGATTAACTCAGGCCACACAACACTCACTCACAAATCTGTGTAGCAGTCAATATTTGGGGAGCACCACGGCCGGGTGGTCACAGTGACGGTCCTGTAACCAGAACGGCGTGGGTTTGATCCCCACAGCTGCTAGTGAAGCATGCAGGGATGAATTTTAGATCAGTTTTGATTATCTTTTCAATTAATTGATTAATCGTTTGTGTCGGAAGATAGTGAAAAAAATGAGTTTTCCAGAGCCCAAGATGAAGTCTTCAAATGTTTTCTTTGACTAAAGTCCAAAACACAAAGATAATACCAACGATATTACAATCATTTAAAACAAAAAAGAAGAACAGAAAAGTGGCAAATTGTCACATTTCCGAACTTGAAAGCCGCAATTTTTTTCCCTTTTTCTTTTTTAAATATTTGAAACGGTTATTTAATAATGAAATAGTTTCAGCCCAGCATTTCTGTCGGTTCAAACTCAAATCTAAACAGAAGTAATAAACATGCTGCTGGAGTCAGTGCAGCTCCCCCCTGTAGGGATATCAGTATTGCCAACATGACATCATCACTTCGCGTAAACATACACGCCCACTTTCTTAAGCCAAGTGGCGTGTTATCTGTTAGGGCTGGGCAATATATTGATATTATATCGATATCGTGATATGAGACTAGACATCGTCTCAGATTTTGGATATCGTAATATAATAAGTGTTGTCTTTTACTGGTTTTAAAGGCTGCATTACAGTAAAGTGATGTCCTTTTCTGAACTTGCCAGACTGTTCTAGCTGTTCTGCTAATTGCCTTTACCCCACTTAGACATTATGTCCACATTACTGATGATTATTTATCTAAAATTAAAGCCCCAATTGTCAAGCCTAGAATATCGCCTAAATATCGATATCGAGGTATTTGGTCAAGAATATCGTGATATCTGATTTTCTCCCTATCGCCCAGCCCTGTTATCTGTACGCAGTTTGAGCGTCGTATACAGCGGACGGGTTGGGTTTAGGAAAAGAAGAAAGCGATGATTGAGTTTAGGGAACGTCCTCCCAACGCGGATTTTCGCCCTTTCATACTACTCGCTACGGCGTCAATTCACACGCAATCGCAAGGTAATGTAAGTCAATGGAGGCCAAACGGCATTGATAAACACGCTAAAAAGCGAGTATGTGTCTTGATAACACGCCAATAATGGCATACGAATTGGCGTGTCATACACACGCCACTTCATGAGATCAGTCTGGTATTGCAGAAAAATCTTCCTGGACATCATGTAAAAATGTTTTCCGTAGAAATATTGCCTAATAATCATCGTGTTCACAAAATGTCTTCTTTGTGTCAAAATGAGTCCAATGATTTTTTGTGTTGATGTAGTGTGAACACAACCTGCTTGTTGCTGAATGCAGCACGTCTTTCAATGGTGCGGATTTACAGTATATGAATCAGCAGAAGCATTCAGCATACCTTTGGTCTCCAATAGCAACATTATACTGCACTACCTGTTTACCCAGAGCATGATGGGGACCCCGGTGGGAAAATCCTAAAAATATATTCATTCCATAAGAAAAGGAAAAATAATAAGAGTGACAGACTGCGGAGCACCTTTGGAACCTAGTAGTTACACTTCCAGCCTCGGGGCCTTTGTTGCTTGTCACCCCCCGGCTTTATTGTGACCTGTATTTCAATAAACCGCATATTTAGGACGCAAGACCCAACTTATCCTGCAGGAAACAGCTGACTGAGCGAAAAACCAAAATAAAGACACACATACACATACACACACACACACACACACACACACACACACACACTGTAATGTAATATTTTCTCCCCGCTGTTTCTGTTTAGCAGGCAGCAGAAAATAAACAGATTTAGTGTGTTTTCACTCTGTTTTGAATTTCAACTTTTGCCGGCTTACTTGTGAGCAAATGGAGTACATTCAGGGAGGAGTGCAGAGTCATGGTTTGCATGACTTATTTCTAACATTATATTTGTAATGCCAGCTAGTAATGAGGAATATTGTTTTTCTTTTTCCTACAACTCTTCTAAAAAGTTACAGTATGCGTGAGTGTGCAGTTTTACAGTGACGTGCAATTATAAAGGCCTTTTTGTGTGTTTTCCTTTGCTTCCACTTCCACATAATTGGTAAGGGTGATTTACTCTGAACCTGTTGAAACTCTCACACTACTTTAGCGTTCAGAATAAGCGGGACTGTTATCACATTCCAATAACTCTGCCGCCTGACTGTGATGAAAGCATGCATTAGTCTTTCAGTGTCTGCTGGAGAGAGAAATGGCCTGAACTTTCCAACCTTTCTCAGGTAAAAGTGAGTGGCTACACCTCTAATGTGCTGCTATAAATCTGAGGCCAGAGGGGTGGCAAAGCCCCCCCCCCCTCCGGAATCTTATTAGCTACTTCTGGTGTTCGGTTTTCAGCCGAAATACTTTTATCACCGAAACAATACGGCCGAAAATGTTGTGATGACGCAAACGGAAGCCGCGACCTGCACGTGTGTCAGTACCCGACCCGTTCCACCTGCAAAGCGTCTCCTAAGCAAAGAGGTTGAGACGGACCACGGAGTGAAAACAATGAAAAGTGCTCTTAGAGTCTGTCAGCACACGTTTCAGTGAGATCTATTCGGATCTTCTGCACTGTACTTGATCCGCGTTATAAAGACCATTACTTGGATGCGGAAATAAAGCAGGGCGCACGAGAAATGATCCAGGCCGCGATGGATGCGGAGAACCCGCGTGGAGACGGAGACGGAGCAGCGCCCAGCGCAGGAGATCAGAGCGCAGAAACAAAGACTTGTCTCTCTGCACCAGATGAGGGGCATGCACCCTCGTTGTCTGATATGTTCAGTGAAATCCTGCAAGAAAGTGCCTCAATTAATAATAATAATAATAATAATAATAATAATAACAATAGGTAAGCTATTCTGTTCTTAGGCTACTATATACTGTATGTGACAGATTCATGTGACATCAGATTGTAGCCATATTTCTGCTAGATACTTTTTTTAATTAAACTTTAATATTAATGTATACAATTGCAATGCCTTGATTTTAGTAAAGTTAGTACACAGTCATAGCCATAAATGCAACGGTACTAATAATTGGCATAATTTCTTTCGGTGTTTCGGTTTTCGGTCTTGGTTTCCTCTTTTTCGGTTTCGGCCAAGAATTTTCATTTCGGTGCATCCCTAATTTCATCCTCCTGGTCTGAGATTTGAGGTCCGTAACCTTCCAGTCGCAAACCTGATGGCAATCACCAACCGCTACTGTAGCTGGAGATGTAATTCAAGTCTTTTTCTGATCAGATCACCAGCTGGTTTTCACAGAGATCAGTCCTGGAGGGAACAGCTGATTATTGGTTACAGAATCTCAAGCTGCACATTCACAGCTAAAGTGAACATACTGTCATCATTACTATTAGCCGTGATTATTCATCTCAGGGAATTAGCCAACATTAGTGAATTTGGTTTTCACCCACAGCAGCTGTGAGTCAAGTGAAATAACATTTCATGTTTCTATGAGGCAGAATTCTGCAATTACCAATTATGCAAACTAAATTTACACTTCGCATTTTCACAAATCAAGTGTGCAGCTCTGTGACA